>NW_007930855.1:220151-278205 GCF_000280675.1 Beauveria bassiana ARSEF 2860
AAGAAAAGAAAAAAAAAGAAGAAAAGAAAAGAATCAAGACCGCACATCTCTATACAGACCAGAAAATACCGATTTGATATCAACTAGTGGAATACGATCATGCATTTGACACCATGATCTTGCGAAGCTCTCCGATTTGACCGACGCACCAGTGGCTCCTCCCGCTCGCGGCCCGCCAACTGGCCACAGGTCGTCGGCGTCACCAAATCCAAGAACAAAACTTTCAAAGACGCATTTGATGGGCTTTCCATTCAGTAGAAAAGTTTTACGCTTAGATCTCTGGCTTCATGTTACATAAATTCGTCCATCAATGCGCTGGGGTATCCTGTCGTTGTCAAACTGGCGCGCCTGCAACCCACCCGGGTAGGACTCTCGGTGGCCATCCTTGAAAAACCTTTCGAGGAAGCAGCTGTTCTCCACGGAGTTTGAGCCGACGCCCTGTCATAGCTTTTTATATATATATATATGTGGTTGTACTGCTTGTGTCCTTTTGCATGATCTATGTCGCGCGGTAAATGTAACGATAGCGGAAGAAGAAAAGTCTTGCGAGTCAGACCTGATGATTGTATTCACTGACATCGCTTACCAGATTCTCCTACTCGTCGGTCAATGTGATGTTCATAGTGACCAAAGCTTTGACTGAAAGCTCACTCAAATTCAAAATTAATATATCCGTGGCTAAAGTCTACTCTAAAAACACTGAACAAGGTCGTAGGGTAGGCCAAGGGTGCTGTTGAGAGTAGAGCCGGACGGCTTACGTCCGTGTTACCCATCAACAGCATCACTGAGGTGCACGGTTTCACATGCAAGGAAGAAACGTTGGAAACAATGCAGAAGAATTTACAATTGCTATTTGCCCTTTATAGATTACTCACGACGGCCTTCCTGCCACGTCCACATGCAACTCTTGACAGGGCGCGGTGCCCACACCTATATAGCCGAGAGGATATTATAGCACGCCTCTGCATTTGCATTACTGTATAGGAAAACCTAAGTGTTCTAGAAAAAAACCCATACAAGGCATGCCTTCCTCAGCGAAGGCTCAATCATTCGTCGTTGCTATTGATCGCGGCACACAATACACCTTGAACCTCATCACCCAGGTCAAGATCATGCAGGTCGGGAACAGACTGGCGGAGTCCAGCGTAAAGCGCGGGGGGGAAGCAGAAGGGGGACCTGTCACATCAAGTCAGCTGTGATGCACGTAGATACCGGTACACGGGCTTTTACTTACTTGTAGATGGAACAGCTCACGTCATTGGTCTGGAATCTTATCGAAGACACTTCTCCGCGACTTTGACTCTCAGTTAGTATCATGAACTGGCTGAAAAAGAGTGAACGTATTCAACTTACAGGGGCGCTGGAAGTGCCCAGCATCTGCCGACGGAAGGTACTACGTATGAGAGTCCTCGGTAGTTGACATGCTGGTAAAGTGTAACCTAGAATAGCGCAAAAAAACGTCAGTCAAGGCTACAAAGTTTAAAGGACACAAGTGAACTTACCCCGATGTTTTGGGTATCAGCAGTAGTCTCTTGGGCGGCGTCTGTAGCAGAAGCGACTGTCGCCATTGCGGCGGTGAGAACGTTGACGAAGTGCATATTGGTTGATGATTGGTAATGTCCAAGTTGGAATGTTTTTGGAAACTTGATGATGAAGGTGTTATTCAGGAATTGCCAAAGAGCAGAATCTACATTTATAGTTGGTCTGTGGAAGCTGCACAGTCCTACTCTAGCCCTCATCAAGTGTCGGTGTGTAAGTTGGTGACGACTTATGCGGGAAATCTCTCCGCGCGCCTCCAAGACATATTAGCTGAGATGTGATAACGCGATATGCGCACTTCAAGACATGTTCTTCATCATATTCACCGACTACAAGTTGACTCAGTATGGTTGTGACGGATGGTCCGAGCCGCGAACCCCGCTCATGTCTCTTACTGATAGCTACATCCAAAAAGCTTTGACAGCAAGCTGTACGACCATGTATACAGTCACCAGGTCTTCGGAATTGGTTGCCGCTTCTTAAATCCTTTTCCTGAAGTGTCAAGACAAACATGCATGCATGGTGCATGGAGACTGCCGAGGCACCATGTCAGCTCTCCTTGTCCTGCTGCGGCCACTTTGTGCTGCTTGAAGATGTGGATGCCGCAGAAACGTAACGAGACATTTCTATCCCAACAGAATGGCAACGTTCCATTGAGATATACGGATACAGGCGCTCTGAATGGGCCCGTGGAAGGGGAGGGGCAAAGCGTTGAGAAAGCGGTGCTTTGAAACAGTCGACGCTTTGCCCTGGTCTACTACCAGGCGAAGCACCGTAGATCTTTTCAAAAGTGTACTTCATCATTCGCTACCTATTGGCATACTGATAGAAAAGGGTCGAGGTTATATGAGGCGAAACGCCATTCAGCTCGCCACCGCGGACGCCTGTCTCGGCCGGTAGACGACACAACGGCGGTCCACATGTAGATCCTGCGCCATTCCGCATGTGCGAGGGAAATTGTTGCCTAAACCTTGTCGCTCTGGCAAATTGACTTGTTATGCTTGCCGATGACTAATTATGTATGCAATTGAGTTATTACTGACCGTGAGGCTGATCTTGAAGTAACAGGCTGTGCGGCTGTATGCTTGATGCGGTTACATAAACGGAAGCCAATCAAAGCTGAAGCTAGCTAACTAGTTACCAGTATGGTGTCGACTTTGAGTGCAATGTCTTGTCTTGCCATGTCCGGCTGACCAGAGGTCCCAGCAACAATATACTCCGACGGGCAGAGCTGTCGTAGCAAGTCAGACACAAGTAGCAGGGTATAAAGAAGACTGTCTTGATTCAATACGTTGTGCGCCGTTCAGCTCCGAATTCAGAATAAAAAAGTTGTGGGGTTTGTCTCTCCATACCAAGTAAAAGTCTCTAAACGTGAGCCTACAGGCTACAGCGGCCTCCAGCTTCACGGCCAAGATGTCGCATGGATCCAAATATGTGACCAGCAAAAGCCGTCTACAGTACAAATCATGTTGTGTATTAATCGGGATGAGCTGAGTGTGATACCAGAGCTGAATGTGATACCAGAGCTGAATGTGATGCCAGAGTTTGATGTTGTTATCTGAGAGGTTCTATATCTACCCCTCGACGCGACCTGCAATCTTGCTTGTCACAGCCATCGTCTTGATACAACATCAAAAAAAATCATGAAGTCGATTTCTTTGGCTTCGGCTATACTCTTTCTTCCGGCGTTTGCAGTCGCTGCTGCCAACTCCTCAGCTCTCCCTCTTGCCGGGGAAGAAGTGACTGTGGAGACACCGTCTGGTACAATCATCGGCGCCGTCACTGGCGTTGAAAGCTTCAATGGCATACCATTCGCAAAGCCTCCGGAGAAAGAATTACGCCTGAGGCCTCCCGTCAGGCTCACCGGCAACTTTGGCGTGTTCAATGCCACTGGCAAGGCAGTTGGCTGCCCGCAGATGCCGCCCAATTCTGGAGCAGTGCTTCTCCCACCACTTGCTGGTAAAAACATCACGCCTCCCATCTGGGACGAAGACGGGCCGCCCAAGGGCAAGGAAGACTGCCTCACTGTCACTGTTCAGCGCCCAAAGGGTACCCGGGCCGACGCAAACCTGCCAGTCCTCTTCTACATCTTTGGCGGGGCCTTTATGTTTGGCGCAACAAACGCCAATGATGCCGAAAAGTTCATCACGTTTGCCGAGCAGCAGAATCAGGGTTTCATCTTTGTAGGCGTCAACTACCGCCTCGGAGGCTTTGGGTTCCTAGGAGGATCCGAGATTTTGAAAGAGAAGAGTACAAATCTGGGTCTCCGCGACCAGCGCATGGGTCTCGAGTGGGTGGCTGACAACATTGCCTACTTTGGCGGAAATCCCAGAAACGTCACCCTCTGGGGCCAGTCGGCTGGCTCCATCTCCGTGTTTGATCAAATGGCATTATACAACGGTAATGCCGCATATAATGACCACCCGCTCTTCCATGGCGCAATTCTAAACTCGGGCTCCGTACTTCCTACAGAGTATGTTGACTCGCAGAAAGCTCAGGCTATTTTTGACAAAGTTGTCGATGCAGCAAACTGTACTTGGTCCAAAGTTTCACAGCTAGAGTGCCTTCGTTCTCTTGAATATGAGGACTTTTACCGTGCGGCAAATTCGGTCCCCCGCGTTCTAGACAGATCTTCTCTGGCCCTGTCCTACCTCCCCCGGCCCGACTACGAGCTTTTGCTAAAGAGCCCAGACGCCCTTGCTGAGGCGGGTACCTACTACGCCGTGCCGACCATCATCACCAGCCAGGAAGACGAAGGAACCTTTTTCTCCTTTGCGCAGATTGACCTCAACAACACAGAGGCTCTCGTCAACTACCTCTCCGACACATTCTTTGACAGAGCAACGAGGTCCCAAGTGGCTGACCTTGTCGACACGTATCCCATTGACCCTGCCGAGGGTAGTCCGTTCCGCACCCTACAGCTCAACGAGTGGTACCGGGATCATTACCGCAACGGAAACGGGTTCAAGCGCGTCGCGGCCCTCTTGGGCGACTTTGTTTTCACACTTGTTCGTCGCCTCACCCTGCAGGGCATGGCAACGTCGCATCCAGAGGTCTCGCTGTGGTCCTCACTCAACTCGGTTGCCTATGGAGCTCTGCCCTATTGGGGCACGCCGCATGGCACCGATGTGGGCATGATTTTCAACGGCACCGGTGTTCCCGTTGCCGTCAAATCGACAAGAACTTACTACCTCAACTTTATCCACAACCTGAATCCTAATATAGGCGTAAAGGGCTATCTAGAGTGGCCAAAGTGGACTCCTGACGGAAGGCAGCTGTTGTGGACCACAAAGTTTGGCAACATGTTGAAAGACGATACCTTTAGGGAGAAAAGCTACGAATATCTGAAGAATAATACCAAAGCGTTTTATTTCTAGGCATGAAAATAGGTTGATAGCTACAAAAAAAAAACAGCTCGTTAGATTTGTACTAATTCGATTAGTTTTAGTTACGTTCCGCGTGCAAGCAAGTTTTCTACGGACATTACGTGCAGATAGATGTGTATCAAAAGACAAATAGGCTGGCATGATGAAGCAGAATCCGAAAAAAAATGGGAAAGAAGAACATAAATTTATCTTTGTACTTTTGAGGATAATTAGGATACTGCATCGCAATGCTTTCGCAAAAAAAAAACAACATCATCAAAAGGTGAAGGCGAGCGCCAAGCCGCCGACAGACCCGGCTGGCTCTCCCCGGATGCCGGAAGAGAAAACCGGAGACAAAAGTCCCTTGCATACTGCGACCGAAGGCTTTCCGAAGCCCTGCATAAATATTTGGTGGGGAAGAATGCGACGATCTATCGTAGGCGGCTGCATTTGGGGTTACTTTCTAAGTGGACGACTTGCATAGGTACCGATTACGCGTCTTTAATAATCTTGGCAAAAAATATTGCGGCGCTTGAATACTAGAAACAGAAAGTTGTTGAGTCCATATCAACCGGTGTCATTTCCTGGTTGCCATCTTGCATCATTGCATCTGGTAACTAATAATAAAGTGGCGATTTAATTATGACCTCAGTGACGCTCTTAGCCTCGCCGATTTAGAAAAAAAAACGCATCCTCATTTAGACTCAATGCATTAGTTAGTTAGATTCATCTTCTTCCACATCCGACTTCTCCTCCGCCTTTGCCTCTTTCTTGCTGCCCCTCTTCACCGGCTTCAGCCACTCCTCCATCCCCTCCGGCCAGTACACGCGATTCTCAGGCCCTCCCATGCCAAAATCCTCTGCGCTCACAACGACCTCCTCCTCCACATCTCCGCCATCCCCATTCATCTCCCTCTTTGCCTTTCTCGCCGCCGCCTTTTTCGCAGCCCGCGGCTCGTCGTCGTCGCGCTCATACGGAACCACGTCATTCGCCAGGTCCCACCCCGGCAGCTTGTACGTGCGCATGAGCTCAAATACAGCCTGCTCCTTGTCCTTGGCCTCAATCATGAGGTCCATGTCGCGCGCGCACGGCGGCAGCACCTTGACGCGCGCCGAGTGCTTGCGGCGCTCGCGCGGCGTGACGGCGGCGGCCGTCGGCTCGCTGTAGTGCATCTTTTGCTTGATGCTCTTTCGCGTCCACGTCGCCGTGATGCGCGGGTACAGGTCGATGATGTCGCGCGTGCCTTCGCGGAGGCTCGCGTCGTCAAAAATGATGTTGTGGTGGTGGTAGTCGAGCACGAGCGGAATGTTGAGCTCCTCGCAGACGGGCAGCAGGTCGTGCACGCTCCACCCCACGTCGTCGTTTTCAAGCACCAGACGGTTCTGGACACCTCGCGGCAGCTTCTTGTAGTTTTCGCGGAAGCGGTCCAGGGTGGCCTGCTTGTCGCCAAAGATGCCGCCCATGTGTAGAATCATGACCGCGTCGCGGTCCAGCTGCGGTGGCAGCTTGAGCAGAGACAACAGCTCGTCGTGGTATTCGAGGTCGCGAAACGACGCATCGACGACTTCTTTCCGTGGGCTTCCTAGCTGCGTAAACTGGCCCGGGTGCGTCGTCAGACGGTGTCCTAGCTCCGCCGCCACCCGGCCTGCCTCGGCGAGCGCGTCGGCCGCAAAGGGCGCCAGCTTGTACCCGTACTCGGCGTGGCTCGCAAACGGAAACATTTCGCTGCTCAGGCGCAGAAACTTGATGCCGTACTTGTCGTTCCAGCGCAGCATCTTGGCAATGTCGCGGGCGTTGGCGAGTCCCAGATCCTGCACAAACGCGAGGCCGCGCGAGACGTCGGCCGGCTTCGACTTGTCGGGCCTGTTCTTGGTGGGGTGCTCTGGCTGTGACGGGTCGAGGAGCGGATGCCGATGTTCTAGGATCGATGCTATGCGACATGTTCGTGATGAAAAGACTGGTGGATTGGCTGTTCGGAGATATGTATTCAAACAAGCCTTGTTGGCAATCAGCTGGTGTCGTGCTAAACGCGCGTTGGGAGAGACATGGTAATTCTTACATAGCCTAACCGTCCGGACCATGGCAGTGGCAAAATGTCGCTGTTGACGGGCGGAGCGCGTCTGGCGCCTCTCTCAACGGCGACGGCTTCATCGTCGTTTTCTGCCTCGTCGTCCTCTACTTTGACGTCTGGGGTTTGCGTCTTTGCTTGTGGCCTCGCTTCTGGCTTCGCTTGTGGCTTTGATGTGGTGCGTGTTCTCGTGCGCTTCTCGACAATCTTGACTTCTGATTTAATCTCCGGTAAAGGCTCGATGGATTCCTCCTTTACTTGCTGGGTAGATCGACGCGGGAGCTTGCGGCGCGACAACGTCGCCGCCTCAACGTCAACGGCGACCATTTCCACGACAGCCGTCTTTCGCTTTGGTGCCATGATGGACAATGACAGATAAAATGGCCGCGAAATTGTCGACTTCCCAATGCTCGGGATCCCGCGATAATGACCTAGAGTGCGACGAAATGATTGCATGCGATTTATTTGCCAGTTTCCCGTTGGTGGTGAAGACGGATGTCACCGATGACGCTAACAAGAACGACTTTTTTAACAGTAGGTAGGTGTCGCGAAACGCTAATTGTGGATGTAAAGATGAAAATTTGCACGTTGAATGCCTAGGTAAGATTACCTAAATAAGCGCGGACCCTTAGGTACACGGAAGAGGGTAGGGAAGAGGCGAAATCCCCTGAAATCATCATTGCGATCCCGCGCCATGGTTGTCGATGTTGACTACTGGCTCAGATCGCACGCCCCGTAATCTGGTGATGCAATCGGACACCATTACGATCAGGTATATTAGGATCTGAAGTCCGGATCGCTCATCACATTTGAGTAGTATATTTTCCTTTTCTTTTTATTTCTTTCTGTAACTGCTTTCTTTTTTCATACACAAACGGCTCTTCAGCTTGCAGTTTGTAGCCCTTTTACGCCGTTTTACCCAGCTAGATCGATGACGATCATCTACGCGGAACGAGAACTCTCGGCAATGAACGATAAAAATACACAAACAATTCAAAGAAAGCATTGTAGAAAACTGCGTCTTGAAATGGGAATATTTTTCACATTTAGCAGTGAGCCTAGCCCTCGTCACAGCTTGTCAATGCGCACATAATCCAGGAAGCCTACAAAATTGAGCCCGCTTATCACTGATCAATCTGCGTGCTCGGTTCTCCGCTCCTCCACCGGCTGTCGGTTTAAATGATATTCCCTAAGAAATCTAAGGCTAAACGCGTTTGCCACCCTTTGGCGTCAAATCTGCACAACTCTGAGACGGCTGCTAGTCCACTGCCAGCATTTCTTTCTCTCTATCTTGCCGCAACTTAGCGGATAGCTTTTGAACAGACTTGTTCGAGGCTAGCCATGCACATTCAGCTGCACAGTCTCCCCCGTAGGTTGCGTTCAGTGGCTTGAAGGTAGAATCATCACCTAACAATCGAGTCAGCTCACGATTAAAGCCAGATCGGATCGGCTTTCCCCTTTCTCACTTGATCTTCCGATTGAAACTTCGAGCCCGGGGCTCGCGATCGTCAGGGGCCACGTCGGAAGCCGGATGCCTATCCGATGTGGATATGGGACTGAACAGGGGTCATGATTCAAAAGTCAGACCACGGACGCGACTGCTGTTCGCGACTTGAGCAGCAACAGCAGTCGACTTCAAGAGCAGGCGCAAGTGGAACATAGCACTCGCAAACAGCAGTCGCGTCTTGCATCCCTTACAATAATGGCCGACGTGGAAGTACTGGCTGCCCAGGCAGATATCAAAATACCGCCATCATCTCAAGCCCCTCCCGCTTCCCAATCGCATTTCACGAAGTTTGAAAACTTTATACCCGACGATGACGCGCCGTTTGACAAGGAATTCGCGCGCCTGGCAGCATCCCAGGAGTGGATCGCGGGCTCCCAGGAATACACCAAGGAGCGTACGATTGCTATGCGCGCCGAGCTCAAAACGCACTATTTTTCCTCGTCGCAAAAAATTGAAGAACTGCCCGAAGAAGATGCCGCCGCCGACGAGATGACCAAAGAGGCTATTATACTCGAGGGGTACCAAGCCCTATGTGGCGAGGTCGGCCTGACGCGCTACGACACCACGGAAGAATGCCAGCGGGAGCTGAAAAAGACACTGGTCAACATTGTAGACTTGATTGACGCCCGGCGGACGATGAAGGAGGTCAAGATTTGGCAAGACTTTGAAGCGTTTCGGGCCTACACACTCAACGGCATGACGATTGACGTCGAAGAGGCGAAGAAGGATGGAGGGCACCTAGCGTCTTTGCTGCAGCGGCTCAGGGGGCGCCGGGGGCGAAGAATCAGGGGGAAAGGGAAAGATGGGCTCAAGCGAAACAAGGTGTCGAAACGTGTTACGAAGAACCGAAAGTGATTGGTCAGGGCAGTCACTTTTGAAGGATCTGGATGGAATATGATCGGTGTACTTGGAGGACGAGAGAAAAACATGTTTCCTGACACGAGGAACGTTTGCCTTGCAAGAATACTGCGCAATGTATCTCAGCCAGTCCATATGCCACCACTTCCTCTATTCAGCTTAAATTTGCCTCCGGCTACCTAACGGGTTAGGCTTAATTGGCCGACTTTTCTATTCGTACCAGAAATTTCGCTTTTCCAGCCATGCCGTTGACGGCTACAGCGGTCAATGAATGCTATAGGGCTGCTTGCCGGGCGCCGGGCAACTAGCAGCAGTTCTCCACAGTGTCCCCCCGCACTCTTCCCAACCCCGACGATCCGTCCGACGATTGAAGAGGTCGACTTACTCTCATTGGTTCATCAGCTTCCGTGCCGTCCTGATACTGATATAAACTCGCATGATTATATAGGAAGAAAGAATTTATAACCGTGCTACTTTGCCCTATAATACTACCATCGATTTGTACTGTAAAATGTATGCTTAGGGCTGGTGTGCTGGAGGGATGGTAAAAGGCCAACTCCAGACGTCTTGCAGCGTATTCATCTTTTCTGCGGTTTTAGTTCCACTACTGATATTCTAGTGGCCCCAGAATATCAGTAGGATTCGGGTGAGCGCCACTATGCGAGCCTTGTCAGAAGTAGCCACTGCTACTTGCCTGCCCCATAGTACTTCGGCTGCGCGGCTAACTTGCGTGCTAACACCAAGTACCTGAAACCTTTGGAGCTACATGGATTCAAATTCATCCCTGTAAATTGAATACCAGTTTGCTCTTTCCGTCAAAGAATTTCCCTACATACTTATATATTAATTAGCAAACTGTGACGACGCCCAGTGGGTCACAAAAAGCCGCCGGTCGAGGGGGGTAAATAGGACCCAACCGGCGACTTTACTGTACCCCGCGTGGACACCACGTATAAATACTGGTCCATCATTATGACTATGGTTCACGCCCAGTCATTGTTTGGCAGCTTCATCACCGCTCAAGAAACGTCACCATATTTCTCGACGCCACTCACTAGATACTCTGTACCACACCATGGTTAGACCAAGAGGAAAATATCGACCCCTTCCCGAGAAGCCGCTTATAACCTGGACGAGGTTTTACCTACCGCGTGATCAAGAATGGCCGGTGTGGACCGTGGATCACGACGACATCCACGCAGGCCCTCTTACCAGACTTCCTTGTCTAAGGCTGGGATTGGCAAGAATGGTGGACAAGCCCGATCAGGCGGCCTACATCATCGGTGAGTTGCCGCCGTCTTTATCCATCTGAAACGGATTCGCCATTTGCATGCCCACGTTACATGACCTGATCGCCGGAATGTTGCTAGAATGGTATACGCAACAAGACTTTAAAAACTTTGAGTCTTCCCCGGCCTGCGTCGAGTTTCTGCGAAACCTTCCTGAATCCGCAGCATCGGAAGAATCAAGCTCCCGACTGGAGCATTTGAACCTGGACGACGAATCTGCTCCCCTCCCAAAATCATCAGGAAAATCTCGGTTTCGCGTTTACAAACATAGTACTCGGCTTCCAACTAGAGAGCTGGAAGGGCTTGTCACTCTGACGGCATTTTCGGTGCCAGCCAAAATTGATGACAACGACAGCAGGTTCCTGGAGATCTCTCGTGCATTAGAGGCCAAGTTTTCCGCCTTCAGGCCCCAAGGCTACACTTGGTTGACAAAGCATGGCGCATCGAACAGGTTCATCTGCATATGGCTCTGGGTGCTCGAGGAGGACAGCTGGGTTGAAGAAAAGTTCGGAACGCTAAAACAGTCACAGCCTGGTGAAGATGACCCGAGCCGAGCTATACTCTGTCACATTTTTCTCTGGTCAAGAGGCTATGCGGAACCTCACAAAGAGGAAGAAGCGTCAGCAGCAGATCCACAGGCGCGGGAGTCGTGGGAACGACGTGCAGCGCTGGTGATGCCTCCCGCCACAGCCTGGGTGCAGGAGCGCTGGGACATACGGCAAGTGCCACGCTTCGAGGCCTCCTCTTCTGAGGAAGAGGGTGAAGGTCCGGAATGGGAGGAAGAATTGGAGGATAGGCGACGGCTCGAAGAGTTTAGAGCTCAAACAGAGAGACGGAAGACCAGTAATGACGCCAAGCCACAATGTAGTTACAGTGCAGCCATGCAAGTCTGCCGCCGAGGGTGAGCCTCGAGCTTTTAGTGAGAAGTCCTCAGAGGCATACCATTGTATGCTTCCAGGTCACAGAATGAGAGAATTGATTAAACTGTACAGCTTTCTGACTGTGCTGACTACGCGTGATGATATACATGTGGCCCGTGGTTGTGGAGGATCGTCTTCCAAAATCCGTACCGTCTGTTAGCAGCCGAGTGTGAGAGTAATCCATGGCAACTTGGAGTTGCGAAAGCATGCCTGCATCCAATTATTATCCCCCAACGTGCCAATTCACTGTGCTTGCATTGTCCAGCTTTACCGCTTGCGAGTAGCGCACTTGTCCATAATCTGAACTTCTGCTTCGACGGGGGTCAAAGTCAAGGGGCAACTGCTCCCAGCACGAGATTGCTCCTGGGGCCCATGGCCTTAAAGGCCCAGTTCCTACCTATAGACCAAATTTTGTTTTTGTCCGGTAATCCAAACAAGTGATACATCTGCGCGACAAAGAAGACGTAGTTCTCGATGTTTTTCAGTGCATCTTCCTGCTTCAGGTTGGCGCACGTGGCAATGTCATCTATCAGTCCCTCCAGATCAGCACTTATTTCGCGAGGATGCTACCTAGTAGGTACTACAAGTAGGGGTTAGGACCAAGGCCAAACAAAGGCTGCTCACATGATTCATCATTGCCTGAAAATAAATCGTCTCCGCGGATCGCGTGAAACGCCTCGTGAAGCAAGGTAGCGCTTCTCGGAACACCATCGGCGAGGTTTGTGCCGTCGGTGATGAGATTGTTGGCATCTCGATAGTTGGCCTGCCTGAGGGTGGTGTTGAACGACTCTGGGCAGAGGATGACGGACGCGATTTCGACCTTCTCGGCTTCTCCCGCGGGAAGGGGTCGGTTGAGCTCCTCGATGTGCGCTGTGGCGGCCAACTGGCTCTCGGTGCAGTAATCGCCGCCCTTTTCTGTAAAATAGTACCCCTTGAGGGCGCTATGTGCGCCGGACCACCATGGCCGGGCGTTGGGCTCTCTTGCAAGCGCCTTCTTATATTCCTTTACTTTTTCTATGGTGACTATTTCATTGTCGTCATCATGGATCTTGTTGCCCAGATAATCATATGCTGGCTGGGATGGCAGGTGCGATTCAAGAAAGGTGCAGTCACAGAAGAGCCAAAAATGTTCCTTTTTGTACGGGCCTCCCTGGAAAAATGTGTACACCCACTCGAGTTCATCTGGTTCGCTGTCAGTTCAACGACTAAGATTTCAAGCAGAGCAGGAGGTGTGGTTTTCTCTTTCAAGTGAAAAGGGGTCAGACATTGTTACTTTGTGATTACGACATACTTTTAACTGTTTTGAAGCCCTCGCGTCTTTTTCCGGATGCCGGCATCTTGCCCTGGTTCTGGATATGAAAGATGGTGTTCATCGCCTTCCGGACATTTAGATTCGAATTATATCGGTCAATAGCGTCCAAAGCCTGCTCGACACTGAGCGTGCTTTCTGCAAGCCAATTATTTAGCAAGTTCATTTGGCCATCGCAGCTTCCAGCTACCTTGCCGCGCTGGACTGTGAAGATGTCGCTGATATCTACCGCGACGATCCATGGCAGGAGTTGGAGGGCGAGGAGGGCCGCAAATAGACGTCCAAAGCCAGAGAGTTTCGCCATTCTGCGATCCCACAGGCAAATGGCAGCGCAAGCGTTGCGAAGGTGGATGGCGTTAGGAAATGGTATAAGACAGGAGAAGGGGGAAGCAGAATGAGACGGGCTGTGCTATCAATGGCGGCGCCGATTCACCGCTGGTCTCATGGTTACCTAGCATACTTTTAATTTGGCTGCTTGCATCGGGGAACGCGGATGACTTTCCACGCTTGCATCGGAAGTGAAGGCTGTAGATGCAAGCAAGGATTGGCTCAGTCGGTGTGATGGAACTTTTACCACATACTCTTCTGGGCAATGCAGAATCGTGAGGGGGCGCAGAACTACACATACTAGTTTCCAAAGCCTGTTTATGATAACGCGTGCTGGCTACGTATGTGCTTCGAGTGCAGTGTGTGACCGAATCTGGGGCCAAGCTTGCGAGCACAGCACTTCCCTCCTATAATGCGACGGCTGCGACGGAAACGATGCCACGGAAACGATGTGATGGGGTTATGCATATTGCCGGTTCCACGAATACTTACACCTTGCACTCCGTCTAGTCAAAGATTTGGAGTAAGGCTAATCAAGCTCTGTAAGCTTAATTAGTCACATCGTCAACTTGAGCATCGCGCAGACGGACAACTCGATAGCGCGAATCACCTACAGGACATTGCGCAAGTGGAACTATTGAGAGCGGGGTGCATGTGGCGTATCAATACATGTTTATGTTGTTATATATATTATTGAGCTCCTATTCAATGCTGCTGCAAGCTCATAGCCGTACGAGCACGATGATACGGTGCGGGGTAAAGAGATGGTCTGTTTAGCAATGCGCTTTGTTTTTGAAACGCCGGCATTGTATCAAACAACGATTACAAGAAATAGTTAGTATCAAAATTAACGGAGTCTCGCCGCGAAACTGAAAAGGCTAAAACGGGCAAAAAGAAGAAGAAATATTGCGACGGTAAAATTTGTTCAAACTCTATGGCCAAGCAGGCCTCCAGTTGGCCAATTAATGAGAGCTACTAATGAGGTAAAATAATAGTGCATAATCCTACGCTAACCCGCAGCCACAATCTTGACTAAAATACCCTTGGTAACATAGCCCTTGGGGTAGGTCGGACCCGAATAAGTCGGGTTGCTAGCGTTGACGGCGACACCCTTGGAGCCACCGTCGGTGGCACATCCAATCAGGGCGGCGGCCTGCTGGGCAGAACTGGCATTTGGACCGCCATCGATCGTGGTGGCAATGTCGCTAAAGAGCACACTCGAGTCGACCGTCAGGTCAATGTGCTTGGCCACGGCGCGAGCGGTGCCGTGGGCGTACAGCTGCCACTCGGCGCAGTCGGGCGTGTCCTTGGCGGCCATGCTGAACAGTCTACCGGCGCGTGTCTGCGCGCCGTAAGCCCGCAGGTAGGACGCGATGAACTGCACGTCCTTGATGTCAACGCCCTGCGGATCGTTGTTGGGTGCGGTGTAGCAGAGCTGGCTCGCCGTTTCTGTGGGGTAGCAAGTTCGCGGGGCCAGGATCGGCCCGGCGATGGTGCCGCCCACGAGGCTGAGGGTTAGGCTAATAAAATAAGAGAAGGTGGGGAGCATCTTGAAAAATGGGGCTTTTTTTTTTGGCCGTAACAAACGCTTTTGGACGGGGGCTGAAAAATGTAAAAGGAAAACGCGGAGAATAGTGCTTTGTTTTGCCTTGACAACAACTGCGCTGGGGAGCAACAATTATCCCGGAAGCAGAGAGAATGCCGGCCAACTTATATCCTTTTACGAACCACTACGCCTAGTACATCTACCGATGAATAGTTTGCCTGTGGGTGAGCGCAGGCTGGCGGAGAAAATGGAACATCAACTGGGCCAAACGCTGCATATGTAGCCAAGAAGTGGCTACATTCGAAGCTGGCATCTCGAAAAACATGCGCAAATATATGCGCAAATATATACGCAAATATATACGCAAATATATGACGACAGATATAGACCAAGCAGCCCGGCTCAGGTCCGGCTCAACCAGGCTTCGCATGTCCGTTTGAGCAGTCATGGACTGGTCGGTGACGAGCCTCGTGTGTCTGGTGCAACTGCATATACCGACTGAGAACTTATGGTCCACGACATGATTCTTGCAGCAGTATGCATATATGCATACATACTCATGGATATATGTGTCGCCATCACTTCCCGAAGTATTTGCCGGTCCTCGTCTGCTAAGCTGCTGGCTAACAGATCGTCGGAAGACTAGGCAGAGCGAGATTGAGCGAGGACGGATAATCGGCATCACAATTCAGACTACTGAGATGATCTGCATGCATGCAGAAATTGTTCAATAATCATTGAGCTGCCTCCGACTTCGAAGCCGCCTTCGCTTGCGGTCAAGGGTGATGGAAGCTTTCGCTTCTCCCAGAGCGACCTTGTTCTTCTGTCCTTCGTCTCTCTCGCGATCTCTGACCTCTTCGTATTATTGGCACCTTGAACTTGTGACTCGAATGTCAGGGAACCATGGCGGCAGTTGTCCTCTCTTTGTTAGCCTTGCTGGCTGCGCAGAGGAGTCTGGTGCAGTCCGTCGGCATTCCTTATGCTCGCGACGTAAACTCAACCAACCTCTCTTACAATCCCCGTGTATGTAGCGTCTGCCTCGTTTATTGGCCTTGTAAAGAGAGATTGGAAAGCTGACATGTGTCCGTGTTCGACAGCCCGCCCCGGCATACATGGTTGACAACCAAGACAATTATTACCATGTCGCACCTGACAAGGGAAAACACAATGGCCCGGTATGGAGCTACTCGGGAAGCCTTGATGGTTATCTGAGCAATCTCCAGCGCGGCTACGTGCTCCGTGGTGGCTACGCCGGTTACAACGGCACCAGCAACGGCACCAGACAGACAAGCCTCACGTTTCCGACGCAGAAGCTACAATCATCGTCTGACTACTGGCTCTCGAAACTGGCACAGCTGGGAAGTGTGAGGTTTTGCCCGACTTTTAACTTTAACGTTCTTGTGCCTGGACCTGTACTGACGTCAGTTTTCCACAGCAACCACTCGCGGGCGGCAAAGACTACCAATTCTTCCGCAATGTCGTCGACGACTTTGGCGCCGATAACAGCGGCAAGTCCGACACGGCTGAGGCGCTGAATGCTGCCTCAGCCAGCTGGAACAAGGACTCCGTCGGCGGCAAGCAGACGCGCTGCGGCCAGCAGTGCGGCAACACTTTCTCGCAGGGCGCCATCCTCTTCTTTCCGGGCGGCACCTACAAGATCTGCTCGCCTGTCATACAGTACTACTACACGCAGTTCGTCGGCGACCCCAACGACATGCCCATAATCAAGGGCTGCGACAAATTTGAGGGCATCGCTTTAATTGACGTGGACCCTTATATCCCTGGTGGCGCGGGCCAGCAGTGGTACATCAACCAGAACCAGTTCTTCCGCCAGATCCGAAACTTCCGCTTTGATCTCACAGATATGCCCGAGTCGACAGATGAGAACGACCAGAACTACGTGCCGACAGGCATCCACTGGCAGGTGGCGCAGGCCACTTCGCTGCAGAACCTCGTCTTTGATATGCCGACGACCAGCAAGACCACTGCCGTGGGCATTTTTACGGAGAACGGCAGCGGCGGATTTGTCTCGGACCTCACCTTCAATGGCGGCAACATTGGCTGGCGTGCGGGCTCACAGCAGTACACGGCGCGCAGTCTGACGTTCAACAAGTGCAACACAGCCGTCCAGATGGTTTGGGATTGGGGCTGGAACTGGCAGGATGTCACCGTCAAAGGCGGCTCCATCGCGTTTAACATCTCCGGTGTCGGAGGCAAGACCAGTCAGGGCATCGGCAGCATCTCCATCATCGATTCTACTATTAGCGGGGTTGGCGTCGGCGTCTTGACCAACAGCCTCGCGACATCGCCAAACATTGTGCTCGACAATACCAAATTTACTGATGTCGGTACGGCGGTCAAGTCGACTGACGGAAGCACGCTTCTCTCTGGGGGCGCCGATCTATGGGCCACGGGCAAGCGATACAATGGCGACAAGGGATCAGTTGAGACGGGAATTGTAAAGGCCCCTGCACGCGGCAAAGGCCTCAACGGCGACGACGGCAAACTCTATATGCGCTCTCGTCCGCAGTACGAGAAAAAGTCCCCAAGCGACTTCTTAGTTGCAACCACAGATGGCGGGTGCAAGAACGACGCCAGCGGTGACCAGGCATCCTGCGTCAACGACTTCTTGCGCAGCGCTGTGGATAAGGGCAAGATTGCTTTCTTCCCAGCCGGCATCTACGCAGTGGGATCGACGGTGCACGTCCCGACCAACTCGGTGATCCAAGGCTCGTCGTGGTCCCAGATCATGGGTTCAGGCTTTTACTTTAGCGACATCACGAACCCCAAGGTCATGGTGCAGGTTGGTAATAAGGGCGATATCGGCACTATGGAAATCACCGAGATGCTCTTCTCAGTGCGAGGTGCCACGGCGGGTGCCATACTGATGGAGTGGAATGTCGCCGCCAAGTCGCAAGGCGCGGCGGCTATGTGGGATTCGCACTTTCGCGTCGGCGGCGCCCTGACCACGCATCTCGACTTGGCCACTTGTCCACGCTTCAGCAACAACGCCGCGTGCATCGCCGCGTCGCTACTATTTCGCGTCACGCCGCAAGCAAATGGCTACTTTGAGAACGTGTGGGCCTGGGTCGGCGACCACGACAACGATCAGACCATTGTGAACCAGCCTGACTCGAGTGCTACTCAAATCTCCGTCTTTGCCGCGCGTGGCATGCTCATTGAGTCGCAGGGTCCTTCGTGGTTCTACGGCGGCGGCTCGGAGCACTCTGTCCTCTACAATTACCTCCTCAGCGGCGCCAAGAGCGTCTTCATGGGCCACATCCAGACGGAGTCGCCGTACTACCAGCCCAACCCCCGGCCGCCGGACCCCTTCCGCGCCGGCGCGCGCTTCCCTAATGACCCAGACTTTAGCGACTGCGAGTTGGCGGCCGCCGTGGAGGAAGACCGGTGCAACTACGCGTGGGGTATGCTCGTGATTGACTCGACCGACGTCATGGTGCACTCAGCCGGCCTCTACAGCTTCTTCAATGAGTACTACCAGGACTGTATCGCCAGCCACAACTGCCAGACGCGCATCCTCGAGGTCAAGGGCTCGACGGGTGTTGTCATCTTCAACCTCTTCACCGTCGCCACCGTCAACATTGCGAGCGGCATTGACGGGACCAAGGTTCTACAGAAGGATAACCAGCGGGGCTTCACCACCGAGGTCAGCGTTTGGGTGCCGCTCCCCGGGTCCGACACAGTCGACATTATCTGGATCGACACTAAAGTTTGGGAAACCCCGACAGTCACCTGCTCGGCTCCGTCGTGCATGTTCATCATTCCGACAACGCGACTGGGGTCCACGACGACAATTCATCCCAACAACTACACGACCTCGTTCGAATACGGAGGCTTCGGGCCGACCACCATCGGCGGCTCCACGACGACCGTCTTTATCACGTCAACTACGACCGTCGTCATCGAGGTTCCGGGTATCACCACTGACGGCATTGGTTACTCAAACGTCAATGTGACATCGGGCTCCATGCCCATCACTGTCCGCCCTAGTGTCCCCATACCGCCCATGGGCGTGACTCTGCCGGACGGGAAGGGTGGCACGACGGTTCGAACCGTGCCACTTCCACCCTGGCCGCGAATTGACGGTGGTCCCACTGTCCCGTACACCGATCCGGCGACTCTCCCGCCTCCCTCCGGCGGCGTCGGACCCGGCTCCAGCACCACCTACTACACGCCCGTCAAGACCCGCATCACAGTACCCAGTGCTACGGTGACCACGGTGACGTTCCCGGCCTCTACTGGAGCCGTCACCATTAATTGTCCCGCCGAGACGTCCATCGCCTTTGCTACGCCTCTAGTCGTTGTCGCTACCACGTGCACGGGTTCGTCCGCCCATACGCTGAAGTTTACCTGCCCGACCACCCGCGTCCTTACATTCCTTGGGCCCGCCACGGTCGAAGCCACGGTCGATTGCTCTCTAGTCACGTCTTGGACGACTGGTTCCAGCTCCACCACGACGCCGCTTCCCGTCTACACAAACTGGCCGCCCGTCATGCAGATCATCCCCAAGGACAGGAAGATTGACAAGCCAGAACCCGACGACCGCGGCGTCCATGTACCCTGCGCCGCGTGGTTCTTCTTCCTTTGCATCACTTGGGGCAAGGTCAAGGTGCTGTCCTGGTACTGGATCCTGCCACCGGGCATCTACGGCCCCGGCCCGCCGCCCATCAAAAACATCCTGCTCCCGCCTGGCATCACCATCAAAGGCAAGCTGCCACCCTGGCCACGCCTGACCATCGGCCCAGACCACCAATTAACGACCGAGAAGGAGCCCAAGTGTGAAACTAAGACGGCTGAGGCCTGCACCTGGACTACGTACATCACTGGTGGCGAGACCAAATCCTCAACATCAGCGTGCGAGACCATCACCGGCTGCTCCATCAGCATAACTGAATCGTCCACCGAGGTCATCGGCAAGCAGACTATTGCGCCCGTCGGTACCTGGATTGCAGAACACTGGCCGACCACGACCCTGGGGGCCGCATACACCAACTCCGTCTACGCCACCCTGATGGCGCGCATGGCGCGCGATGAAGCTGAAGGCGAAGGCACCACCCTCGACGTCACGCCAGGGCCGGCTGCCGGCCCCACGTGCCCCGGCACGAGCAGCGCCTGCGGCGGCACCGTCTGCAGCGGCTACTGGTGCACAGCGTCTCCCACAGGACCCCCACCGGCGTACCAGGATCCCAATGACCCCAACTCGGGCGGCTACATGGCGCCGACCAAGACCATCGGCACAAGCGAACCTCCCTCTGGCACGGGCAATCCCCCGTCCGACACGCCCACGACGCCGCTGAAGCGTGGGCCCATCAACTGCTACAAGGAGAGCGACTTTCCCGGCCACGCCGATCTCCATTCCGGCTCCCAAGATGCCGGCGCGAAGCAGTTTAGCGGGCAGCTCTCAAGCGACAAGATGCTCATCGGGCCGGGCGACCCGCCTGTCAAGTATCGCTACACGGACAAGCGCGGCGTCAACTACGACTACTCGTGTACCTGGGTGAGCGGCTGCAAGACCAGCGTGGACAAGCAAAACTTTCAGTTTCCCGACGGCAACAATACGAGCCAACTCACTGCTTACGTGCTCGTTAGAGAGGACTATACAAAGTGTAAGTGGGCTCTCTCTCTCTCTCCTCGTATTACACTGGGGGGGAATGAGGGGGCCAGGGAGGTTTATCATATGTAGATGGGATGTACAAATGACAAGAAAAAAGCTAACAAATTTGCAATCTAGGCAACAACGGGGGCGTTGGGGGTTCGTGCCAAGTTGGGTGTCTGCTGTACAGCTTTGAGGGCGGCCGAGGCGATCCGCCGGACCCGAGTTGTAAGAAATTTGATTGTAGTATATGCGGTTCGCCAGGCGAGCCAATAGAGTGCCAAATATGCTGTAGGGGCTAGAGGTTTGATAGATGATTAATGATATGGTTCACGTTCACTTCATTTCCAAGCTACTATTTGTAGTATCTATACTTGTAATAGAAGAAAGAGATGAGAATCTTCTGCTTCTGGTTGGACTGGAAGAGTTTTGGCAGGTAAGCAACGTCAGGATACAAGTGGAACTCCCTAGTCCTTGGCAGCATCTTCAATGACCTGCTCCACGTTAGCAAAGGCAAACTCGGCCATCGTCTCCTTCCAGAGCTGCGCGGAAACCTTTTCACCCTCTTTGGTGTAAATGATGGGCGCCATTCTGTTCGAGTTAGCGATTGTCCCCCCATGTGGTGCTTGCTGTAGGGAATTAACGCACGGCTTGATTTTTTGGGCAGACAGGTACTGGCCGTGTGTCTCCTCGTTAATGTGGTGGAGGGCAGCGTCGGTAATGTGGCGAGCGCCAACATCGGCGGTGTATCCAAGGCGGCGGAGGATGGGCTTGACCAGCTTGCCGCCAACGGTGCGGTCAACCTCGCGGTTAAACTGCGTGCCGCGGACCATGCCAGGCGTCGCGCAGTTGATGGTCACGACAGAACTAGGCACTCGCTTCGCTAGCTCGGCAATGTAGAACTGGCCGAGGAGCTTCGAGACCATCATGCGGTCGGTGAGATTGCTGGCGCCTTTGTCGAGCGCCGTAAAAAGCGGGACGCTAGTCTTTTCTTTAAAAGAGGTCCAGCTAGACACGTCGGATGAGGTGACGGTGATTCTGGTAGGACCGCCCTGGGCAGCACGCTTGGCCTTTGCGACGGGCAGCAGCAGAGCGATGAGCAGGGCAGAGGACAGGTAGTTGACCTGGATGGTCTCCTCGTGGCCGGTGCTCTCGTTGATGCGGAACTTGGTGGCACACATGCCGGCGTTGAGGACGGCATAGTCTATGCGCTGGAGGGTCTTGGTGCGCTCGGCAAAGGCGACGACGGAGTCGTACGAGGCCAGATCCAGCGGCCACGTCTCGATTGTAGCTTTGCCGCCGCCGCCACCGCCGCCAGAGGTGCTCTGCAGGTCTGCGACGGCGGCCTTGCCCTTTTCCTCGTTGCGGGCGCCAATGATGAGCCTGCTCAGGCCGAGGCCGAGGAACTCGAGGCCAATGCCGCAGTTGGCGCCGACGACGACGGCGACCTTGCCGCCGAGGTCGACGTCGGTGACCGCGACGGGCGTAAAGTTCCACTGGCGCGAGAGGAAGCTGGGGATGCTACCCTCCTTTTTCGCCGTGATATTGAACGGTGACGACGCCATATTCTTTGCGCGCGCGCGTGTGTGTGTGTGTAGAAGGGAGGAAGGAGTAGAGGAAGAGGAAGGGTAAAAAAAAATAGCAGCTACCTGTCAAGTAGCCTGTTGCCTGTCAGGCTTCTTGTTGCCATTCAGGGCTTTTTGAGGCCTGGCAACGCACCCTGCAATATCACACAGGCCATGTCCAGGTAACCCCCCCTCCCGTGCTACATGGACGACCCTTTTTGCTACGTGGACGAGCCTCACGTGATAGTAAATGTAGAGCTGGATGGCGGCAGCGATGGCGGCGGCGATATAATTGACGTGAGTAGGTAGCCTGGTTATTGTGTAGATGGTGGCAGAAATGGGGGTACTGACGGCGTTGTGCTGAAGCTGACGGCGGAGATACACAGCCTGGCATTGAGCTCTTTTGAAATACCTTATCTAGTATGAGAGTCGCTAGCTAAACTAGGTATCTTTGAGGTACTAGCGGGGTATATCACACGAGGCTCGTCCGCCCCAGCGGAGTTGGCGGATTCCAGGTACCCGGGTGGATCTTGACAAACGTAAATATCCCGTATTAGGCAAATGTCCCAAAGCGCTAACACCGTATGCACTGGCAGTGAGTGGATCACCGTTTGTTACGGAGTCAAGTATAGGAGACGCCTCTATAGTCCGCGGACCTATATAAGGCTGTCATTAATTACCTGATTGATAATCCGCCGATGATGAAATGAGATTGCCGACATGAATATGACATGCATGCCCATCTGCAGCACTAAAAAAAGCTGCCGCCGTTGGTAGCATCATCAACTCGGGCCGTCGCGCCCCACGGTATGCCGGCTCATGCAGGCCGACGCACCACTGAGATCAAATATACTCCGGACGGCTTGCAAATATTTGTCCAGCATCCTTATTATACTTTAGCAACCAGTAATAGTAGACTATTTTCAACGCCAAAATTGTCTCAGCTTATGCTCATTGTACAGTGCCTCGTCTGAGAGGCCAATGGTATACGCAGCATCACTTGCTTCGTTTCTAGCCCATCATTGCTGAATTATGATGCGTGTTTCTATACAATAAACAGATAGAAACTACCTTGAAAAAATTGTTTTGTTTGTTTCATCTCAGTTCGATGCCTCGCTTCGGTAGCCCCCCGAGAAGTGGCGCTACTCATGCTGACCGGTCGCAGCTAGAGCTATCCAAAACTAGCCCAGGCGAGGCAAACTATTGTTTACTTTGCAGTTAGCGCTTAATCGCACATCTAAATAAACATTCTTGGCACGGGTAAACGGCACTGTTAGGTGTATATGCCGATATCTGACCCAGCCTAGACAAGCCATTGTCATGATGACCGTGGCCGCTTGTAATTTCGACGGGTAAAATAGTTGCAAACCTCCCGGGTCGCTGAAATTGCGCAATTGGCTATATTGCTTGAATCATAAGGGAAAATCCCAACTTACAGAATAATACTTCATAATATCAATTTGTTAGCCTGCACCAGGCCATTGTTGCCCTCGTCATCGTGCTTCTGGGGTGGCTCAAAAAAAAAAGATTCATAATAGAACTGGCACTCTGTTTTTGCTGCTCAGGGCTTGACATGCCATACATACGTGAGCGACCGAGCTCGTGTACTCCCATTTCCGTGACGCACTGGCAGAAAAGTTGCAGATTCCGGCTTGATGCTTAGAGGGAGAACTGAAGCCCGAAGAGTCAGAAGCGAAAAGCTTACAGGATGGCCATCACCTAATGCTATCAACAGCTCCCCCCTCCCCCACCGCCTCCTCCTCCTCCGCAACCGCCGCCGCCGCCGCTAGAGCCGCCGCCACAACCACCACCACCGCCACCACCGCAGGCACCACTGGAGCACCCACCTACACCACAGCCCTAAAGAAACGATGAGTGTTCAGTTTCAAACTATTCCATTTTGAGTTTCACTTACCCCAGCACCACTGGAACACCCTCCCGGGCCCCCGCACGCTCCCGCCGCAACGGCCCCCGAGCCGCAAGTGCCGGCAGCACAGGCCCCGCCGGCGCCGACGGAGCACGGATCAGCGCCATAATACATGCCGCCCGTAAACCAGGTCGGGTACATCCACGGTCCGTACGCTAACGCGACACATAGTAAGCTTGCTGCGATCTGTTTGTAGATGGGCTGGTTGATGTGATGGATTTACCGTAGTATGGGTATCCCCATTGGTTGTAGTACTCATCTCTGGGCGGCAGCTCCCGACCTCTCTTAGCAGCCCGCTTGCGTGCCTTTTGGTACTCCTCCTCGATCCTTTGTGCATGGCGAGCCCGTCGCGCTTGCTCAGTGGCCGAGGCAATGGCGGCAAAGCGCACGGCGTTGTGTGCGGAAATGTGCGCCGAGTTGTCAGGCGGGCATAGCTTTGCCGCTCCCGAAGTATGAAAGTCTTCAGAGACTCTGTGATCTTTTGATTTGAAAAGTGAACTTATAGAGGAGACCAGCGATGAACGAACGGCTGTTGAAAGCTGCATGTAAGTCTTGGGGGGGTAGTAAGTAGTCTTTCGGATATTAGAAGCGAACTCACTCTCGCAATACCAGCAAGTACACTCGCTGTAAACCTGGCCAAAAAAATCCTGATACTTTTTGGTAGTAAAGGCAAAGGCTTCTTCGAGTTTGCCTTCGTCAATCTTGTCGTCGTGATCAATGAACTTGTGCATTCTGCGCACAGTGTGTTGATAGTAGGATTGAGGACGGACCTGATGCGTGTGCCAGGCAAGGTCAACATCAAGAGTCGGCACGACCGTCTGGCCTGGGTAGCCCTCCATGATGAACAAGAAGCGCTGGTACTTTTTGATGAGGCGCTGCATTGTCGGCTTAGCCGAGGGACTGTGCAGCCAATCGAGGTTGACCATCTTGTCAATGAAAATGCCCTGACGCATCACAGCGCTGCAGAGATCGAGTGCAAAGGGCGAAAAGTTTTCCCAGTATCGGCTCATCATTTTTCGCGTCGACAGCCGCGAGTTTCTGTGCAAGTCGTAGCTTGGTTTGTGCGCCGTGTCGTCGATTTCGCGCAACATGCTGTGATTTTTCAAGACTCGTTCAATGAGGAGCCTTATCGTGTCCATTGTTGGGTGAGGATGGCCACCGCCCGGCTGGATAAGCTCCATGATTTGAATGCGAAGAACTTTCTGAATCATGCGATTTGGAAACGCGCGGACGAAGCTTTCTGATCTGAAACGCGTGACGTCTACTTCTGGTCTCCCTTTCTGAGGGCTGAGAATCGTTCCCGGCATAGGAACCGATTTCTTCAGGAGCAGGGTAGTATCGTGGAGGAACTTGGAGACCGACAGGAGTTCCTTGTAATTTTGTCGACCGCAAGTCATGCATACGAAGCTAAACTTGCCATCGCCATATCCTTCACCGATTAAATCGCGAGAGCGGTAAGAATTGCCACTGTCATCTTTGCCACACGTCGTCCACGGCGCCTCGTATCGTGCAGGGCAGTAGGGACATTTGAGAGTCTTCGTCAGAGGGTCGTCCTGATTGAGCCAACTGCGCCCAGATTGTGCCACCCAAATCGCTTGCGTGTCAGCAGAGACATTGTAAGCGAAATCGTCTCCAATCGCATCATTAATCAGTTTCCAAGGCAAACCAGCCGCCCAGAAGCTATTCAGACCGTATCGCATGCAATCTTCGAGAAATGCGCGAGGGTTGAGCATGTGTGTATGCATAACCATGAGAACGTCTGCATCCTGGGTTAGCTACAGATGGATACAAATGCTTTTAGCACAGACTGACCGAGCGGAGGCATACTGACTTTCTGCCAGTCAAAATTACGGCTTGTGCTTGGGAAACACATATACTTGTCGCCATCCAGGACAGTCATATCGGCGTTGGTGAGCATCTCAATGTCTTGCGCGTTCCACCAGGCTTCATAGCGATCGACAGCTCGTGCCAGGAAGATTGCCCACCTCTTTTCACGAAGCTTGCTGAGCATCATCTTCTTCTCTTCATCACTGGTAATCTCGGCTGGTCTCGTTTGAGGGGGTAATTTTGACGCCTCTAGAGAAATGCCCTTGCCATCGCTAACAAGGCTGTCCCAGATCCCCCAAAGGCCGTCTGTGTAGCCTATATCCTCCTTCATGGCCTGAATAGCGTGGAGAAGTTTTAGGTGCGCAAGACAACGGCTTTCGGTAACATCAAAGCCGTAATTCTTGTTTGAAGGGTCTCTGCTCTGCGACGGGGTAGGCTTGTCGTCAAAGGTGATTGCAGGTAAAGGCGGCAAAGACCCATCTGTCTGGTCGGCAACAGCCTGATAGCTTGGTACTGGTTCATCATGTAGGCCACGGGCCGCCTCATCCGTAGCGGCAGGTATGTCATCTCCTTTGTTATCTGCTGGGCTCATGGTGAAGGGCTTATTTTAATCTGGCCTAGCATGGAAGTGGGCGGTGCCGAGCATTCTTATATCGAGCTGGCACAGGCGCTCCCGGGTACGATCACCATGGGCGGAGGCGTTGCCGCTCAGTTGGGGGGTGGCATTCAGCTACAAATGTCTAGGGTGGGCTCTATGATGTCAGGCGGCTACCCAGCACGAATATCGAGGGTTGCAGCTGGGTGATTACTGCAGACTTTAATGCTTGCACAAGCAGAAGTGAGGCTGACTAGGCAGCAACTTTGCATGGCGCAGCCTGATGTCAGAGGATCGATAAAACAGGCTGAGCAATCTATCAGGGCGAATGCTGACCACATGGACGGTGTGGACCAGACAGAGCCTTTGGTGCTTGGGTGTCGCAGGGCTTTGCCAAGTCGGAAAAAATAGCAACAGGCGGTTGGCAATGTGTTGTTACAGCGCGTAGACATGATTTCGGATGGCTATCAACCGAGAATACAATATCAAAGACGAAGACTTTGGCGCCGCCAAATATTCTAGTTTCGAACCGATACCTGGTAGGTGAGACGACGACAGGCTGTGGAACTAAGGTGGCGGCTCATGAGACCAGACCCTGGGTTAAGAATAGATATACGAGTGCGCCTGGTTGATTCCATCAAGAACAGACACGTCACTTGCTGCTCATAACTTCATCGTAGGCGGCAGGAAATATCCGCACATTGTGCCACCACCGTCCCAAAGCCTGATTACTTAAGCTAGTAGCTCGTTTGCTGGTGTACCCGATAGATTGGCGTTGTCTCGCTTGCTATTCAGTTAGTATAACTCGTGTAACTTGTCGCATATACTGGTGAATTAAAGAAAAAACTACGGCTCTGAATGGCTACAAGGCCGCCTAGGTGTGCTAGGCAATGCTAGACACCCAGGCTAAGGGTTGTGGCGTTCGCTTCTCATCTGTGGCTCAACCAACTCGGGTGAGGCTGGGGTTGTGCAAATGATGCACAAAGTGGATCTTTATGCATCCTTTGTGCTTCCGCCCCAGCCATCAGCAACTCCACACTCCACCAGAACGCTTCCGCTCGCCTCACTTGCTCTTCCGACACCTGCGATTGCTGTGTCCATTTGCACTCCTCATCTACCCGACCGGCAACTTCGCCTGCCGCCCTCGTCTCGGTCTGCGCGGCTGCAAAGACACATTTCTATCCAGGCACTTGGCTATGGGATCCCCGTCTGCGACGCTCATTCTCAGCCTTTAGCAGCTTCCACCCTCCAACAGCTGCTGCGGGCGGCACTCCCATTACAAAGTGGCGGGCGCGAGCGCACTGTCGGCCGCACCACTATTCGACTTCACATCATCTTTACACACTAAGCCTCATCGTCGTGCGCCGACTGCGACTGTCTCTGCGGAGCAATTATGACTCTCCGAGCCGGCACGAACGGCCTGGTTTCCAACGGTCACAACCACGGCAGTAATCACGGCAGCGTCAATGGCGAGCCTTCAAGATTCAAGTCACAGGATCTCTCTCGAAAT
The DNA here is from genome assembly GCF_000280675.1 of Beauveria bassiana ARSEF 2860. Taxonomy (NCBI): domain Eukaryota; kingdom Fungi; phylum Ascomycota; class Sordariomycetes; order Hypocreales; family Cordycipitaceae; genus Beauveria; species Beauveria bassiana. The sequence continues at coordinate 247,918 of NW_007930855.1, forward strand.
CACAGCCCCGATGGCCACGATCATCGCCCCTCCACCGCGCCCGGCCGCAAAAATGGTTTCTCCTCCAGCGTCGAGATGGGAGACAACTTGGCCAGGCAGCGCCCACAACGCCCAAACAAGCCCATGCTCGTGCGCTCCAAGAGTGACTACGCCAGGCCTCAAGAACAAGACGATTCGGAGCAAGACGATGATGACATTCCCGAATGGGGTGCTAGACACGGCTTCGAGGACCATTATCAATCCGAACATATCATTACACAGCTCGCCACCGTATGTTGCGCTATAGCTGCTTGACACCCAAGTGTGCTAACTCTGTTAGAATTGGTGCATGTATTTCACCGACAAGCGCCACGACACGACCGGCAAGCCCAAGGCCCCACAGTCTGAGCTTCACGACTGGCGACAAAGGGATCGTCTGAAAACCGTTTCTGCGGCTCTCGCCGTCTGCCTTAACATTGGCGTTGAGCCCCCCGACCAGCTCAAGACCAACCCAGGCGCCAAGCTCGAGGCGTGGACCGATCCTACTATACCACCGGCTCAAAAGGCTCTAGAGAATATCGGAAAGGCCCTTCAGTCTCAGTACGAAACGCTGGCCATTAGAGCTCGCTACAAGCAGTATCTGGACCCCTCCGTTGAAGAGACGAAAAAATTCTGCGTTTCTCTGCGGCGAAACGCCAAAGATGAGCGCGTCCTGTTCCATTACAACGGCCATGGTGTTCCCAAGCCTACAGCCTCGGGTGAAATTTGGGTCTTTAACAAGACCTACACACAGTATATCCCGGTATCACTATATGATCTTCAGCATTGGCTGCAAGCACCGACCATCTATGTTTGGGACTGCTCCGAAGCCGGTAATATCCTCAACAACTATCATCGCTTCGTGGAAAAGCACGAAGAAGAGGAAAAGGAGACAGCCCAGCGCGATCCTCACTACGAAAAGACGGCTTTCCGCCCCTATATACATCTGGCTGCTTGCGCCGCCAAGGAGAACCTCCCGACTAACCCTTTACTCCCCGCCGACTTGTTTACGGCCTGTCTCACCACTCCCATTGAAATGGCTCTCTGGTTTTTTGTCCTTCAAAACCCCCTCAAGACCGCCTTAACACCCGAGCGTGCCAAAAAGCTTCCGGGGCGTCTGCAGGAGCGACGAACCCCCCTGGGCGAGCTTAACTGGATCTTCACAGCCATTACGGACAGTATCGCTTGGACTACGCTCCCTCGCGATCTTTTTCGAAAGTTCTTTCGCCAAGATCTCATGGTTGCCGCCCTTTTTCGCAACTTTTTGCTCGCACAGAGAGTCATGATGGTCTATCGCTGTCACCCTCAGTCATATCCGCAGCTTCCTGACACGCATCAGCACCCTCTCTGGGAGACATGGGATCTGGCTGTGGACATGGCATTGGCCCAGCTTCCCATGCTCGAGAAGAAGGAGACCGACGGCACCGAATACGAGTACCAAAACTCGACCTTCTTCACCGAACAACTGACTGCCTTTGAAGTTTACCTGACGCGTGGGGATGCAGTAGCTCAAAAGCCACCGGATCAATTGCCCGTGGTCTTGCAGGTACTCCTGAGCCAGCAACATAGAGTTCGTGCTCTCATTCTCCTTGGCAGATTCCTTGACTTGGGCCCGTGGTCGGTGCAACTGGCTCTCAGCATCGGAATTTTCCCATATGTGCTAAAGCTTCTCCAGTCGGCAGCGACTGAGCTGAAGCCTGTCATGGTGTTTATCTGGGCTCGACTCATTGCCGTCGATATTAGCTGCCAACAAGACCTTGCCAAGGACAATGGTTATGGCTATTTTGCGCAGATACTCAAGCCCACCGAGGCACTGCCAGTCGTCGACAGTGATGAGCACAAGGCCATGTGCGCCTTTATCCTGGCTATGCTGTGCAAGGATTATCAGAATGGCCAGATGATCTGCAACCAAACGGACATCATGACTTACTGCTTGACGCATATTCAGAACCAGGAGAATCACCTCTTGAGGCAGTGGGCATGCTTATGCATCAGTCAGCTGTGGCAAGATCTTCCAGAGGCCAAATGGCGTGGTATCAGGGAGAACGCCTATGTGACACTCGCATGCCTCACTAAAGATCCTTGCTGTGAAGTGCGCGCAGCCGTCATTCATGCCATGACTACATTCCTCGGTATCCCAGATCTGACCGAAGAGGTAGCAAAAATCGAAGAATCGATCGCCTGGACAATTTTGGACATGGGAACGGATGGCAGCCCCATGGTGCGCAAGGAATTCTTAGTCTTTCTATCGCACTTCATTGTGCGTTACGAAAGTAAGTTTTTGGTAACCGCGTATGAACAGCTGTTGGAAGAAAAGGATTATCTACTCTTCCCTCCACAGGATGACGGCCATGACTACAAAATGGGACTGCACTATGCACGCGCCGAGAACCGCAACAAGGATGGCACGATCAAGCCTACCGCCCATGGACTTTCTCACAACAGCGTCTACATGGCCTGCTGGAAGCACGCTCTGATATTGAGCGTCGACCCTCACCCGGATGTCCAGCGTTCGGCTACTATCATCATTGACTATATGCATAAAGCCCTTATCAATTCACCTGTTGGAGAACAGGCTCAGTCTTTGATGCGCGAAATTCAAAGGAGAGCGAACCGCGCCACTTTCAAGAGTGCGGCCACGGCTCACCAGCGAAGAAGTCTCATGAGCGGAAATGGCGCACCTGTCGCGGCTCCTCTGCCATCACCAGGTCTGCTTAGACGTACTGCAAGCCTGCTGTTCCAATCATTTGTCGGTGCCGAGGACAAGTCTCGGCCAAATACGCCATCTGGTTCTGTCACGTCGATAGCCCCGCCGAGATCCCCGGGTGCTCCCCTCCCTCCGGATCAAACGTTTGCACCTCCTGAACAAAATGATAGCTTTGGCACTCCTGCCGCTTACCACACCGCCCGTGAGCCTGTTTCCGGCCAATTTGAGGAACGAGACCTGACAGAGTCGCCGACTCTGCCTTTGATAAGCAAGTTTTTGGACTGGTCAACCGAATACTTTCGGGAGCCCCAAATGAAGAACAGCGAGGCAGACGAACCCGGCAGCACAGACTACAACGAAAGACTCTGGAGAAGACAGCGGAACGAGACAATCCTACGTGAGACCCAACCGCTCAAGCAGTTTGCAGGCAGCCATCGATGGAATAATCAGCTTTCCATGGTGAACAATGGCGCGCAGCCCGCAAAGATGACGTTTCATCAATACGAAGATCATCTGGCTGTGTCCGATGACGGCAACACTGTCACGGTGTGGGATTGGAAACGACAGGGCCGATTGAGCAAATTCTCCAACGGAAATCCCGAAGGCTCCAGGATCAGCGACATGAAGTTTATCAATGAGGACGACCAGGCAATGCTGTTGACGGGGTCATCAGACGGCGTCATTAGAATTTACCGCAACTACGATTCCGACGGAGACATTGAGCTGGCCACGTCTTGGCGCGCACTTACACACATGGTGCCGAGCAATGTAAACTCGGGCATGGTATTCGACTGGCAGCAAGTGAAGGGTCGAGTCCTCGTCGCAGGCGATGTGCGTGTCATTCGGGTATGGTATGCCGCAAGCGAGACGTGCGTCATGGATATTCCTGCTCGATCAGGATCATGTGTTACCTCGCTGACTTCGGATCAAATGACTGGCGACATCTTTGTGGCCGGCTTTGGCGACGGAGCGGTTCGCGTCTTTGACACTCGTATGAGACCCCAAGAATCGATGGTGCGCAAGTGGAAGGACGAGTCAGACCGCCAATGGATCAAAGCTGTTCATATGCAGCGAGGTGGACAGCGCGAGCTGATGAGCGCCAGCCGAAATGGCAAAGTCAAGATTTGGGACATTCGAATGGACAAGGCGCTGCGGTCGTTCCAGACGATGCGAGACACTCTTCGTACCGCCAGCACGCACGAGCACTTGCCTGTTTTTGCAGTGTAAGTCGATAATTATCTGTTTTTATAAATGCGTACTAATACGTACAGTGGCACCTCGACGCATTCCGTAAAGGTCTTTAACCTCGACGGAGCAGAGCTCTCGCGGCTGGAGCCGTACTCGAGTTTCCTGCAGCAGAGCCGCAGTTCGCCCATTTCGGCGACGGCGTTCCATCCGCACCGTCCTATACTAGGATGTGCGGCGCGAGGCGACCATCACATTAACCTTTTCACCTGTGAAAAGGGTGAGCCATTGAGTCTGCCTTGAGGGCAAAACTGGATAGCATTGTGTGAGGCGGTTCAGCGGCAACGAACCATATTTTTAATTTCTCATTACTACATTATTTCTCTAAGCGTTCTTGCTGTTTTCTTTTAATTCTTCACTATTGTATTAGGTACTCTTCCCAACATGTTTTGAGTAGCGAGATGGGTGGCGTTGGGCAAGACACGTTGTTGTGAGCTGGTCATTGCATAGCCTGCGTAATTGGCTAGGAACTCTACCGCAAGGGAAGCGGTACTAATTATAGCGTTGAATATACCATGAATATAATTCAAGCTCTTCCATGAATACTCCCGCGATGAGGACCGAGACCGGCTTGCTGGAGTCAGGCCGATGAGGCACACGAGCCTGTCCCGGCCCCACCTTGAAGAATGACGCTGTGCGGCTTGTGGTGGCCTGCCTTTGGTGGGTTGGCGGGGTAAAAAACACCAGATTTTATGACTCTTTTCTTCCCTACTCTCACAATTACTTGTGCCATAAAAGTATCTTTCTTGTCCACCACCAGAGCTTCTGCTTCGATTGAAGGTGGATAGAATCGTTTGTTTTGACTGATAGCTTGCGATTGACTCAACCGTATCCGTTGACGACACGACACCGACTCGAGCCTGGGCAGACGACCTACCCCGCCCTCGACCGCAACATTGAAGAAACAAGCCATCGATACCGCACGCACGCCTTCTGACATGGCTGACGCTCCCGCTCCTGGGGCTAGCAAACCCGCTGAGCAGCCCGCTGCTGCTGCCGCTGCTGCCTCTGCCGGCGGTGAGGAGGCTGGCGAGGCCGGCCCCTCGAAAAAGGCCCTGAAAAAGGCCGAAGCCAAGGCCAAGAAGGAAGCTGAAAAGGCGCGTCGCGCGGCCGAGCACCAGGCCAGCCAGGCCGCCGCCAAGGCCGCCGCCGGCAACACGGAGGACCTGGCCAAGGACAGCTACGGCCCGGTGCTGCCCGCGACCAAGGTCGAGAGCCCCCGCGTCAACCTCAAAAACGTCGACGAGTCGCTGCTGGGCAAGCCAATCAAGCTGCGGGCGTGGATCCAAAACTCGCGCATGCAGGGCGCCAAGATGGCGTTTGTCGAGCTGCGCGAGGAGCGCGACTGGGCGATCCAGGGCGTGGTGGCGGCGTCGCCCGAGGGCTTGCCCGTCAGCAAGCAAATGGTCAAGTGGATCGGCGGGCTCAACCTCGAGAGCTTTGTGCTCGTCGAGGGCCGCATCGAGAAGCCGCTCGAGCCCGTCAAGAGCGTGCGCGTCTCCAACTATGAATTGCACATTACAAAGTGCTACCTGGTCGCCAAGGGGCCCGAGGTGCTGGGCATGGGCCTCGCCGTGTCGAACCGCCCCGTCGCCAACTTTGACGATGAGGAGCCTGCGTCCGGCGCGGCTGCCGATGCGGCCGTTGAAGAGGCCACAAAGGCTGTCGAGGCGGCGTCGCTGGAGCCGGGTGCGGTGCTGCCGAGTGCCTCCATGGCGACCCATCTCAACAACCCGGCCATGCACAAGCGCTCGCCCGTACAGCAGGCCATTGCTGATGTGCGCATGACTACCAGAAAGCTCTTCGCCGAGTATCTCGACTCGCAGGGTTTCAATCAGTTTGAGCCTCCGTGCCTGATTGGTGCCGCTTCCGAGGGCGGCTCCAACGTCTTTGGCCTGCCCTACTTTGACAAGCAGGCGTTTCTGGCGCAGTCACCCCAGTTCTACAAGCAGATTGAAATTGCTGGTGGTCGCAAGCGTGTCTACTGTATCGGCCCCGTGTTCCGTGCTGAAAATTCAAACACGCCCCGCCACATGACCGAGGTACGTTCGACCTTGTCTACTAGCTACAGGAGCTTTACTAACTTGGAATTAGTTTACTGGTCTAGATTTGGAAATGGAAATCGAAGAGGATTACACCGAGGTCCGTGACATGCTCGAGACTACTCTTCTGTACATTTTCCGCGGTCTCAACGAGCGCTGCGCCGAGCAAATTGCCCTGATCCGCACCGTCTATCCCTCGGAGGAGTTTCTGCTGCCGCAGCCTGGCAAGGAGGTGCGCCTCACGTTTGCCGAGGGCCAGGCTCTGCTCCGCGCCGAAGGCCCCGAGGAGTACCGCAACGTGTCCGACGACGAGGACATGTCGACGCCGCAAGAAAAGGCGCTGGGCGCGCTGATTCGCGAAAAGTACCAGACCGACTTTTACATCCTCGACAAGTTCCCCGAGGAGGCGCGGCCGTTTTACGCGCTCGAGGACCCGGTCAACCCCAAGGTGACCAACGCGTATGACTTTTTCATGCGCGGTCAGGAGATTCTGTCTGGCGGGCAGCGTATCCACGACCCGGAGACGCTTGTGGCGCGCATCAAGAAGAAGGGCGTCGACCCGGACAGCCCGGGCATCAAGGAGTACGTCGACGTCTTTCGAAGCGCGGGTGTGCCTCCGCACGGCGGCGGTGGTATTGGTCTCGATCGTGTCGTGGCTTGGTATCTTAATCTGCCCAGCGTGCACTTGTGCAGTTACTACCCACGCACGCCGAAGCGTTTGACGCCGTGAGTGGATTGGTTTTCGGAGATTAGACGGCCGTTCAAAGTGTCGAGGAAATATATAGAAGACGCAAGGGTCAATGAAAATATGGAGATTGTTGTCACCACACCGCTTTGAATTTACTTGACAATGACGATGCCAAGCTGGCACAAGAGTCATGACAGCGTTCGATGGAGTGCATGTACTGTGACTGTGTAAGAAACCGGCCGTATATGTTGGCACTTACTTTTTTTTTATCCGAGTCACAAATAAATTACAGGTATTTTTGCACTATTTATAACACTGGGTCGCGCGGCCGAACAATCCAAGTCACGGCCCACTAACCACTTTCTCCGAGGGAGGGAGGGAGGGTTGGCGAGCCCAGCTGGAGAGAACAGAGACCGAAAAAATACCGTGTCTAGTAGTGAGGCTTCCGCATTTTTTTTTTTGGTCCATCTCTTGGGAAGTCATTCGGCATGGACTGGAAAACATTGCCGTCAACCTTGCGAGGGCAACTTTGCGTTACAGCGCGCGCGTTCTCAACGCTCAAGTGCCCCGCCTCGGCACGTAAAATAAAAAGTGAGGCTAGAGAAGAAGAGTTGATAAGGAAAAAGGAGAGATGTAAAAGAGATTCGCGATCTAACACGTGGCACACTAGACTTTTAACGCCGTCACCAGCGATTCCCCCTCCCCCCTTATGCAAAAGAGGACGACCAAGTAAATCATCTTGCTGTGGGTATGTATAATGCAAGGGACAGGCTCTCTAGAGACTTGCCCTTATTAGCGCGCTAGTGGCTGCTAATGTTGATGCATCGGTGGGGCGGGGGGGGGGGGGGGGGGGGGCTGCTCAGTCTCGGTCACTAGCTATGCGGGCTAGGGGACGGAGCTCAACAGGGCCGGAGATCAACGGGGCCGTAGATCAACGGGGCTCAGAGCTTAATAGATATCGGAGCTTAACAGGAACCGGTGCTTGGGGGACTCTGGCTACGGCGTCTGCACCACGTATAAAAATTGCTAATTAAATCACTATTTAATGTTTTTTTTTCTAAGAAAAAGTATTATTATTCTTTTTTACTAAGTATATCTAGGAAATTATTTTAATAGTTTATAGATAATCTATGCCTTACTTTATGATAAAAATACTTATTTATAATAATAAACTCTAATATTTTTTTAATTTTTAAAAAATAATATCTTTGAAACTTTAAGCTAGTTAATATTGGAATTTATTCTTTAGAGAGATAGGAATTAAAAGAATATATAAGTATTTATAGTAGTCTTATTAATATTAACCCCTACGGCGCCTTCGCTAATAGTATGCCGCATGTTTGCCACAGTGCTTCCTCAAATTCCTACAGTCGCACTTTCTAGCTAGATCCCGACATAAAACTGGCGCCGGTACTTGCCCACCGAGTAGCCGGGCTGCGAGCCAGTGACGGGCGCAACGGAACAGCCTGGGGAGATGTTCTTTGCAGCCCAGCCGGGGCACTCCTTAGTCCCTATCATGGGCGGCACTTGGCATCGTAGGCCTCCTTCGAGCAGTCGACCTGCTCGCAGGTGAGCTTTGCCAGTCTCGGGAAGTCTTATTCTCGAAGGTGGGCGGGCACGATTTGCCGGGCCAATAGGAGGGGAGACGGACGGTAAATGGCGTCGCAGCGGCAACTGTCCTGCTTCTCCGGCTCTTTACGGGCGTGGCGGTCGCTGTAGCGGTGGGAGGGCGCGGGCGTAGGCGTTGACTTATTAGCCTTTACACTAAGCTTCAAAGTCGCCTTCAGAGCAGCCGATCTGCGTGCAGCTCCGGACCAAGCCATTAGGCGAGGTATCCTTGTAGCCGGCCGGCCGGGCAGGCCGCACCGAAAGGGTCACCGGCGAAGAAGGGGGCTTGGAGCAGTCGCACTGGTGATTGTCCTGCTCGTTTTCCTTGACCGTAAATGCCGAGTTCAAGGCCATGCATCTGTCATTTCTTCCGCCTCGGACTCCTTTATACACTCGGCCCGAGGCTTGCCCCAAGACCTTCTCGCAATTCTCAAAGGCGTCGTCCCATCTTATCCAAGCAGGCCCTGACAATGTTTTCCTGCTTATCTGCCTTCGCACTGATTGAGCGTGGTTTGCCGAGGTCTGTCGGGAGTCCAGAACCGGGCTTGCAATGGAAAGGCTGGCTGGCCAGGCTGGCAGAAAAGAATTGGAAGATTCAAAAGCTTCAAGATGATGATGATGGTAGAAGGATGTGATGAAACTATGGTCCGCAGCGGGGATCCTGCTGGTTAAATGGTTTTCTCTGTGTATTAATGGTTACATGTACATATCATTGCATATAAAGATCATTTTTGAGAGGGCCTTTGTTCATCTCTCACGATCATAGACCAACAAGTTGGCGAGGCCTTGCCGTTTGACCCAGTTCATAGATGGACTCGAGGATCCACGTACAAAAGTTAGCCGTCTTGCCAAGCTTTAACGAGTCAGGGAGCCTATTAAGGCGGAAAGCCTTATCCGTTTGTAAGAATTGCCGGATCGTACAGGTTTTTATATTACCCTCTTAGATTTATCTACTAATAATAAATAGAAATTTGGCACCTTGGATTTTCGTGATTAGAGTAGAGTTCAAAAGAGGGTAATTAGATAGACTAGTTCAATAGACAGTTTGCCTACTTCCAATCACCGTCTGATCTGCTTCATGATCTAATGTTGTTAAGCTGGTGCCTGGTAAGCTGTCCTAGCTTAACTAATTTTATTGCCTAAACAACCATTTTATGCTAATTCTGTTCTTCTTCTCCTTTTCCCCTCCCCAAACGCGGTACTTCTCCATGCCCCTCGGCGATCCCAATCTTTGCATATTTGAGCGTTGCAAATTAACCTGCAATTACAAGCCAAAGGGGGGTAGGGGTAATAAAGGGCATGGAGGGGGTATATGTGAAGTCGAGTAAGAGAGCACCTACTCTAGAGGCCAGTAGAGGGTGCCTCATAGAGCCAGCTTGCCTGGCTGTATGAGGCGGAATAATACAAGTAGTCATTTCCGGATACATTGGCAGCCAGGCCCCACACTCTACAATAGAAGGTAGCCATTCAACATCTCCCTTCTATAAGCGCCCTCAATCAATTATGCGTTCGAACAGTAACTCACAGCAACTTGCAAGGATAGCCGATGTAGTCTGACTCAGTGGCGATGATTCTCGACGCGTGTACAATTTCGTATTTAAAACATGAGCTGACCTACATGCCATTGTTTGATCTTGTTTGACCATCCTTTGGCGTGAATTAAGAGCCACAATTAACCACTTCTAGGTCTCTTGAGCAGCCGAAAACAGGAAGAACGTCGGCGTAGGACAGCGCTCGACAACATCATAACTAGCTGTACTAAACAGACTACTTAGATTAATGTCCCGCTTCGAGTTTTTATTAAAGGGATACGACTAATCTAGCTAATTGTGTTTTATGAGGCTAGTATATATTATAATGCCGTTATACCGTAGCTGTAAAGAGTACTGGCGGTAATTAATATAATAGCGGCTGGGAAGCCTAGTGTGTTATAGCAAATGGTGGCGTCGCGAGCACCTGCTGCTGCCTAGCTTTGGCCCGAGGTTATTATGCTAGGCTTTAAAGAAAAGCTTAAAAGTTAGATTTAGGCGAATTCCTATAGACCTTACTTTGCTCGTATTTCTGGGAATAGTGTAGACGTTTATATAGAAACTGACAACGAAAGCTGATGTGTATGAATAATATATTAAGCGTACTGATGAATGTAGACTAATCTTTCTCGCCTAACCTAGCTAATGCGCGCGCTTTCCTATTTGTGAGTGGAAGCTGCTGAGCTTAACTTTACTAAGGACTAGGCCTATACACTTTACTATAAAGGGTTCAACTGTGATTGTATAGGTAGCGAGGTAATGCCTTGGCTATCACAGGATATAAAGGGCTTTGCCTAGACTGAAAGCCCTACTAGCTTAGAGGCTAGACTCATTTCATGCTATATATAACTTATGATAGTAAGGTCTAGAAAGTAACTCGAAGTATTTTAGCTGGCTCCGTTTAAATGGATATGCGCTGCGCGAGAAGCTAATGTGGGACCACGAATGGTTTGCAATATCAGATTCAGACGACGACGACGATAATGGGTTTGAAACTGAATCTAATCAAAATGAAGCTATCCCTACTCCTTACGTACGATTATAGGTATCTAATTTACACTACGGAAAGTACCAGTACTCCTAAGCCCTTGAATTCTATCGTGAGTATATCTATAAGAATATTTATAGTAGTATCTATAGCTATTATAAACGTTAGAAGTATATTATTAGTAGATATATAATAAAGGATATAGTTTTTATCGAAACCTTTAATGTGTTAGGAAAATGTTAGAACCTATCTTGACCTAAACTTTTTTAATAGGGCAGGGCTAGCTTCGGTGATGCGACTCAGTGAGCCGCAGGTGATAAACCATTGTGGCTTCAATTCATCGCATTTGATTCGGGTTGCCGGCACATGAAGCAGCCACTTCGCACTTTCCGATATGTTCGTTTCATCTTGATTCTCACGTCTTGATATGCATCGTTCCTATTACTGAAAAGATGGGACAAGTTATTTCGTCACGTGATTAGAGTTCGCTTCTACATTAGCGTATGTAGCTCCCGCAAGTTTTAGTTTTAGAGCGTTTTGACTCTTGCAAGGCCTAGCACGTGTACCTACAACCTCATTGCGGGACGTCAAACTTGGTGACACAGTGGCCCCGACTTGGCTGACCACGCCCGTGGCGTCGAGCTTAATCGTGTGCATGAGCAAGTGGCTGATTCCAGCATTGACGCCGGCGCTGTGGACCTCGTTCGGGCTCTGGATTCTTGGGCCAGAGGAGGGTCCTAGTGAGGCGAAGTAGGAAACAGCGATGGAGTGCATGGTTTCAAATTTCATGGTCGTCAGAGTTTGCCGAAATGCTGGAAGCAGGGAAGAAAAAGAAAGAAAGATGGCGAATCTACAGTATATAGAACGACCGCGCCCAAGTATGGTCGTGATGGTCTCATCAACTTTGTTGGCTCCTCGGCTTGACGCATTCTCACTCCATCATATTCTCGGATGAAATAATCATCAGCCCTATGTAAACATACTATTTCCCCAGACCATCTACTTGGTCATAAGGGTGTCATGCAGCTGTGCTGCTTGACATGTTCCGCTAGTCGCCGCTTGTCTGACAAGCACTTTTAATTTCCGCAAGCTTTCCGATGGAGGAACTAGGTTTGCCCATTCCTGGAGCGAGAGTGGGTCGACTCTATCTATTCAGCGGGCGGGCCACGGCAACCACAGACAGGTGACAAGGCAACGACCGCAAGCTGGTTCCGTTTCCGGAATAGCACGACTCATAGCTATCCCCGCCGCGGGACCATCAGACGACGTTATTGCAACTGCATAATACTCTACGTACCAAAATAGGCTAGTTAGAATTATGTCGGACTCGTTCTGAGAATAGTGGTAACATCGCGCGAGTAATATAGTAGAAAACACGGGTGTATAAAACTAGAGTATCGAGTCAGTAATTGTAACTCGTACGAGATAATAGTTGGTATAGACAATTTTAATCACGCAGTACGGTGTCCATAGGCAAGGATACTCTGCATAAACTATTTAAAGTGCTAATAATGCTAAATTACTCGTGTAAATGCTTTTCATCGTATCAACTTGTTCCATCATTCAAAGGGTAACCGCCTGGAACAAATTCATACATCCTACAGACCTACGGTGATTCCGGGAGCAACGGACGGTGATTGAGTTTGAGTTGCTCGGAGTCACAGCGTCTCGGAAACTCACCGAGTCGTTGGGAATTCCGAGTACTACTGTATCATACCACCGTATAGTGACGGGCGTTGGCCGTTGAGAAAAAAGCTATATAAGAACAAGGAAGTACCTTACGATTTTATGCTTCAGTATCAAAATCAACAAGTTGATTTACAACAAGTTCTCGAACTCTCGACTTAGCAAAGACTTTGAACAATATGAAGCTCACTTCTGTTATTATTCTTTCGCTTGGCAGTACTGCTCTCGCTGCGCCTGCTGGTGCCTTCGACGTAGGTCTGCATTATATACCAGCCTGAAATATACTAACTGATATAGAAATTCTGTTCCAAGAATCGTAACCAGCCTGACTGCTTCGAAGACGAACGTCAGAATTGGGGCATTCGGGATCCTACTGCGGAGGCGCTAGAGAAAGATGACCCTAACGACGGTGCACGCCCAATCTCGTTCGAGCCCATCACTCCGAAGGTGACTCCGGATAATGACAACGAGCAGGGCAAATGCGATTGCTCTAAGCCTTTCAGCATGAATGCTGATTATGACGAAACCGACACGGACGCGGAAAGATGCCCGGCTGGTTACGAGGACCTCTTTGCGCATCTCAGCATCCCCAACTGCGTTCAAGCTGGCTGCTCTGAGAGCGACTTCAAGGCCAAGTGCAACCGCAACCCTTTTTAGGGCCTACAATTGAATGAAGAAGCTGATGAGCGCCATCACGAATATGGGAGGCTGTCTGAACAGGGAGCTCCTTCCATTCGGCGTTTAGCTCGGCGCCATACAATGGTCTGTGTCTAGCCAAAATAGCAAGAGCCCCTGAATCCATGGCATCATCAGATCTTCCTAAATTCTCGCTTTCTTTAGATAGGTAGTCATGGTCTTGCTGTTTTCCAGAAAGCTTGACCTTCAATTAAACCACTACATACACTTATATAAACAGTTTTAGTGCGCGGTGCCTCGAAAAAAAGTGATTTTCGACAGATCATATCAGTAAACACTCCAAAGTGATTTCTCTGTTCGTATTCATAAATTGATCTTGTTGCTTAAAAGATAGGCAGGTAGGTAGAACCACCCAAACGCCCAAACGGCGGTGTATAGGAGCAAAATAGCCTGAAGTCTTGAAGAGACATGGAAAAGGTAATGGTAATTATATATACAAAAAAATGTTGTTAATAAAGTGCCTTGAAACTAGGTTTTAGTCATACTTTAGTGATGATAACTAAGCTAGTGTCAGAAACTTGTCAGCTTTCGATAGAGTATATGGTGACTGTGTGGGAGAACTAGCCCCGTGTATTGCTGCCTACTTTGCTCCAGCTAGATTACAAGTAAATTCTGCTTCAGCTGAGTCACAGGTACATCTTATTCGAGCTGTATCACAAGTAAATTTTGCTACAGCTGGATCGCAAGTAAATTACAGCACAGACTCGGTGGTTCATTACACCGATTCCGCCAAGAGCTTCATAAAGGGCCAATATGCCCATAAGACTATTATTGCCATAAGGCTAATTAATGCCCCAAGACCAATACATAAAAGCCAAGGCCACAGGGTCAATCAATGCCGGAAGGCGAGTGCCGGATAAGGGGTTGACGATTGTGGGACTACAGGACCGAGGCAAAGGAAAAAGAGTTTATCTGTGACGAAGCTAGCATCTTTATAGAAATCCCCTGCCTAGCGTCGGCGAACCATCACAGAATGATAGCCTACTTGAAGCTAGGAAACGAAAAGGGTTCATTCTCCGTGAAGCTAGCATCTTGATATAGAAGATGAACTATAGGAGCGAGTCAGCGAAATTGGCTAGTACCTTTACCTGCAACTTTACAACAAGATAGCGAGGCAACGAAAAAAAAGAGCCCTTTTCACGAACCCTAGCATCTTTGCTCCGAACATTCTAGCGAGTGCTGGCAGAACCATGTCCAGAAGAACCAGTCGTGACGTGCATTGACGATTCCGCTCGGAGAGCTCAATGTTTCCAGTTCCCCTAGCTTTGACGGACAGTAGGCTGACAAGTAATATACGAGCATACGACGCCCCACGGCAATAAAATCAAGGAAAAGATGCCATCTTGGCTCAAGTTCTCGCCTTTGGCGCGTCTATCATCATTAAATGACGACGGGAGCTCTTCCCCTCACACGCGGAGGTTTGCCTGGTTCGGTGGTACGTTGCGCATCTTACCCGACGGGTTTAAAAAAAAAACGTTATATCGTACCATGTCCTATTACATGGGGCCGTTTGATGCTCAATCTTGGTCTTCCAATAAGGGGTGCGGACTGCTATCACAAGCTTATTAGCAAAGGAACAGCTCATCAAGGGACACACGTATTTCACTAACCTCGCGGCTAGGGCTTTCGCCAGGATTTGCTAAGCAATTGTTCGGGTTTGTCATTGGTTTAAACGGTCTACTAATTGCACAGTAGGGTGTAAAGGTAGCTGACATAAAAAAAGGCCCCCCATTGTAAGCTTGCCATCGGCGATCGCAACGATGAATTGTGAACCTTTTTTCTTTTTTCGACACTGCACTATGCCTTGTCTGGACTAAGCCCGACGCTAAGCATTTTTCAGCCTGGGCCGCTAAAAGAAGGGGAAAGTTTTGTTTGGCCACTAAAAAAAGCTTGCCTTCGACACCACGTTCGCCAAAGTTGGTGAGGAGCCCAAAGCAGGCAGGCGTAACGTATCAGTAACTTGGTGCCCTGCTTTTTATCAACATTCTTAGAAATGCCCACCTTGGCACAAGGGCCCAAACCAGGGATATCGCATAGTTTGTAAAAGTGACGATGGCATTGCCATTGCGGGGGCTAGTCTCAGCTGAAGGCACAGGCGAACGCACAGGCGAAGGCAGCCGGCAAGCAGGGGTCAGACAAAGCAGGGGGGGGGGGGGGCAGTTTTAGACAATGCAAGCATGAGCAGATGCAAGACGGTTCGAGACAATGAAGGCCGATGCAGCATATAGGCTATACGAATTGATGGAGGCGATGCAAAATAGATGATTCTGGGCATATAGGTAAGCAACGAATATAGGAAGGCATCACAGCATACAACACAGCCCTCTGGTCGCCGTGGGCTTAGGTAAGTAAATGGGTGGAAGAAAAGCGCATTACTGTTGATTATTACATTAATCTCTGTTGATTAATACCCCCTTGGCGACGCTAAACTGTAAAAGTTTTGGTGGAGATGGTTATATGGATCCCCTTCCTAACAAAGTATAGCGCTTCGTCGCTTGAAAAGTCAAAAAACGGTTGTTGGAGATGTGTTGGCAGCCTCGCGCTACGACCTAACAGTAACGAGCAAGGAACTCGACGTCAAACTCTAGGAATGAAAACTTGCAAAAGACGCCAAGTAACAGTTGCAAGAGCGCCTTCTTTCTGCAACATTCCGCTTATTTACTTTTTCCTGAAGAATTTCATTAATACATTTACCTCTAATTTAATACAAGTTGATACTGCATTGTCGACGTCGGCCTGTGCCACCCCACCTTTTTTTTATAGCAGCTTACCAACTTACCTACCTAGCTCGGCACAGCCGTTCAGCCGTTCAACCCGCCCTTTACAATGCGCTTCGCCTCTGCGCCCCTCTCCTCTTGTCGCACTGGCAGCATTCTAGACTTTTCAACATTTTACTAAACAACCTAGTTAACCTACTGAGTAAGTTTGCCTCGGGACAGCCCTATCGAATGCCATGGTGATTAATGGCAAAAAAACTTGAAACCCTTTTTTTTTGTGTTGTTGATTACCCGCCACTCTCGTAGCTTTCTTCTTCTTTTTTTTTCTTTCATTTATATTTTATTCCCTTTGCGTCATTCTTTCCTTTTCTCTTCTTTTCTCCACGTCATCCCGCAATCAATTATATCTTTTCTTAATAACCCCCCCTCTCCTCTCCCCGCAAACCATCAGAAGCATTTTTCCAGAACAACAACCTGTACTTTGACAGTGACATGCTTGACAACATTTTCCATCTTCACGCCGCGATGAACTTTTTTTCTGATTACCAATATGACAGCCCCGAAGCTGCTGCCGCCGCCGCCGCTGCTGGCAAGCAACCGTACAGCTTCCTCGAGGATATGCATCCGACGACGACCTCGCACGCTGTACCAGGCAGTTCAAACGAAGTAGGACGCGCGTCAACACCACACGTGCGTGCCATCTGTTCTCCCCCACCCCTCCCCCAAAGGATTCCCAGTCACAGACAGAAACTGACTGCTAGATTTGCGCATACTAGTCAACGTTTGACGCTGCTCTCGCCGGTGAGGATTTTGCCAGCTACGACTACGGCGCGGCGGACCTGGGGCCGCCCAACAGCCTCGCAAGCGCACCGTTTCCTACCAGCCCGCCCGCCGCCGCACACTTGCACCATGCTGCTGCTTTTGCCGCGGCCCAGCAGCAGCAGCAGCAGCAGCACATGGTGCAGCATCATCAGGCCATGCCTGGCCATTCCGAGCAGCAAAGCCCAGAGGCGAGCAAGGGAAACTCGGACGACGACGACTTGACGCCTGCACAGTCCCGCCGCAAGGCGCAAAATCGAGCAGCGTGAGTTTCTTCTTTGAATGCATGAAAGAAAAGAAAAAAAGAGAGAGAGAGCAGAGAGCAATGTCAAGATCTCGGGGAGGGGTTTAGATCTGACAATTGAGCAATTAACAGGCAACGCGCATTTCGCGAACGCAAAGAAAAGCACGTCAAGGACCTCGAGAGCAAGCTCGCCAACCTCGAGAACTCGCAGCAGCAAGCCTCATTTGAAAATGAGCGTCTGCGACGACATCTCCAAAAAGTATCGACAGAAAACGAAATCCTCCGCGCCACATCCAACATGAACAATCAATCCTCCGCGCCGTCCCATCACCAGAATCATCATCATCATCATCAACAACAACAACAACAACACGGCGGCGGCGGCCACCGTCGCCGCGCCTCGTCGCCGCCGTCCATCATCAACGGCCCCACCGAATACCGACCCACGGATTTCTACGCGTCCCTACTACGAGACCACGCCAGCAAGTCGCCCTCGCATCGCATCATCATGGGCGACGACGGCGAGCGCCTGCTAGCTCCCGGCGCGACATGGGACTTGATTGTCTCGCACGAGCTGTATAAGCGCGGACTTGTGAATATCAGCATGGTGAGCGAGCGGCTGCGCGACAAGGCGCGCTGCGACGGCCAGGGCCCCGTGTTTCCCGAATCGGCCATTATGGAGGCTATTATGCAGAGCGTTGCCAGCGGATCGGACGATTTGCTGTGACAATGGCTTGCTTGCTTGCTTGCTTGCTTTGATGATGGTGATGACGACGATGATGATGATGATGCGCCGGAAAGAGGAAAGAAAGGTGTGGGTTTGGCGGATCGGTGCAGATGGGGAACGGCGGGGCCGAAAAGTAGAAAGAGTGGGGCCGGCCCGGTTGTAACATCTTCATTCAATGCTTATAGATAGATGATGTTTGTTCCTTGGCTCGGTTATTGGCATGCCAATACTCCTTTGATCATGGATGATTTTCTTTTTTACTCTTCTTTTTTCAACCATGTACATCACACAGCCCGCTAGAGTTTACGGTATATAGCTATTCTACGTAAAATGATTCCCGAAGAAACCAAGTCATGAATGAAATGGGCCGAGATGTAGGCTTATTTCGAGTACAAATTATATGCAGGAAAGAGTCGGTTCATTTCGAATAGGATTATATTATAAAGAACAAAGGTTGAAAGAGCAAGAATAAAGATATACACATCTCGATAAATTCAACGCCCATCTATCCCATCCAACGCCCACGACTTCCTTCTCTTTCCACCCACACCCCCCTCCACCTTTTCCTCGCGTCATTCTTTTCCGCGTCCCGTCCATGCAATAAATTGAAAAAAAGTCAAGTCCATATGCTATTTAATTTCAAATCACAAAACAGCATTACAAAAAGCAAAGTCTCCCGCATTCTAAGAAAGCAATGAATGGTGTAAAAAGGATAAAACAACAATGCAATATTCACAACAAACTCGTTTTACCATTCTCCTCTTTCCCTCTCTTCAATTACCTGATACAGCCGCCCGTCCTACATCTCCTGCGTCGACAATACACAAAAGTCCGTAATGCGCTCGTCGAGGCAAAGCATTTCCTGCTTCTACTCTTGTTTTCGTGCGAGCTGCACGAGTCGAACTTAATGCGTCTTTTGCGTCTTGGACCACGCAGGCTCAGGAGCCTTGGTGACAGCATCGTCCTCGACGTGGTGATACTTGATAGTCAGGCACCAAATATCAAGGTAATCACAAATGGTGACAATCACATCGACCACAAAGCTGCCATAGACGCCAAACGCTGTGCCGAGCATGAAGAACACGTAGGCAACCTGGTAAGGGCCGTCGCCGAGGGCGCTGGGCCAGCCAAAACCAAAGCGATCCGCAAGAACAGGCCCCATCGAGTCCGCAACGCCAATCATGAGCAGCGCGCCAAGCACATTGTAATAAGGAAAGTCCTGCTTGAGGAGATGCGCTGTAATCATACGGCCGACCGAGTAGGCGTTGACGAGACCGACAAAAATGGCAAACGGAACCAGGTGATTGCGGAGGATGACGGGCTGCTGCTTGAGATACGAGACGACGAGGAACCAGACGGCAAAAATGGGGCCAAGACCGATGAGGGCGCCGCGCGAGTTCTCGCCGCGGGCACGACGCGCGCGCATCACATTGAGCGACGACTCGACCGTGTTGAAGACGAGCACAATGGTGCCCTGCACCAGGTACCACTCAGTAAAGGACAGGTTGTAGATGGACATGGGGATGCCCATGTTGTCGGGGAAGCCGAAAGCTCGCAGCATACTCTGCTGCCAGACGTGGGCGCCGCCGAGGAAGCCGGTCAGGGCGTAGACCAAGACGAGGATGAGGACGCCTTCGACGGGGCCGTTGACGATGCCGAGCGTGAGTGTCTTGGTGTGGTACTCATCCCAGGTTTGGACGTAAAAGGTGAGAAGGGCTGGAGAAGGGGGTTAGCATGTTTCATGGCGATAGCACAAGTACAAGGTGTATACGTACAGGCGAAGAGTGTGGCGACCGTCTTCCATCCTTGGCCCATGTTCTGGGAGGCGGCAAAGATGAGGACTTCGAGGGAGGTGTTGAGGGCGTCGACGCCATGGTCAAAGAGTTCGCCAAGGGGACCGGATTGCTTGGTGCGACGACTACATTCATTGTCAGCATTTGTTCTCTTTTTTCTTTTTTCCTCGCTTCGCTCGACGTGGGCTGTTAAAAACTAGCCTATCTTTTGCAAGATGCGCCGAGCGAAGTGAGACCGTGCAAAAAACTCACGCCTGCGCGCCATCGACGGCATCAAACGTCTGGTAGAGAAACAAGCCGATCGCCCAGCTAAAGTACACCCACGGCGGGCAGTCCTGGTCCAGCGTCGGGTTGTACCACAGCAGCGTCAGGAAATTCACCACCACAAACACGAACCCCGTCAGCGTTATCATGTTGGGTGCCATGGTCATCGGGAACAGGTGGATGACAAAGTTTGTGTAGAATGGCTTCAGGATGTACTTGGACACGAGCGATCGGTCCACCGACGAGTACTTGTACTCGCGCAGCGCCGGCAGCTCGCTATGGCGAATGTAGACCATGGCGGGCGGTTTTCTCTTTTATCGTATCGTCGGCGATGGAGGAAGGAGGAAGATGCGAGTTCTGGAGCGCGAATCGTGATGGAGCGCGTTTTTTTCGGTTTTCTTGTTGGGGCGGAACGGCGGGACAAGAAAAACAGGGGTAATAAGCGATTAAATTGACGAATCCGAGATGCGTGTGCGACGAGTGCGCCCAGCAGAGAAGAAAAAAAGTAATTAGGGCCAGCGAGGCTTGTATTAAAAAAAAAGACGAAAAAGTACACTCTCGAAGAGAAAAATGCCGTCGAGTGGAGAGGAAGCGACTGTTGGCAGATAACCGAGGTGAGGTTAAGTGTTGTGTGTCGTCGTCGCGCCGGCGATGATGGCAGAGGAAAGAAGAAGAGGGCAGCTGTCATTTTCTTGGTCAGGAGGGAAAAGCTGCAAGGTCCTAGACTCCTAGTCTGGGACGTATGGGGGGGGCACCCACATTTGCTATACGGTCTCGTCACGAGTGCATGAATCACGGGCTCGATCAAGACGCACAATTCGGCAAAAGTTTCCAAGATGATGAGAACAGAAGAAAAGAAGAAAGAAAAAAAAAAGAAGACAAAGTACGGAATAATAGCTTGTAAAAAAATTGAAAAAAGACCCCTTTCGTCTTCACCTTCTATGTTCGGGAAGCGCGCACGAGACCATCAGCCCAGCAAGCGGGGCCCTCTCTTCTGCAACCCCTTTCCACCTCCTCCCACTTCAGGGGTGCATCCCAGCAAGCTAATGAATGATCTACCATCTTTCTTTTTTTCCTTGGTCTGCATTATATAATCTTCTTTATACCTTCTCGTTCAGCGCAAAAAGGACACGTCCATTCAGCAGGCTGCTGTACATAGTTGCTCTCCGTCCACCCGCTGTCTTTTTCACGTGCGCTCCACGTACTTGCACATCATGTCCCCCTGGAAATGACCCCTCCCCGTATTATTCCTTCGTCAGCCCACCATCAAAAGTACCCAGACGCGAAACTTTGTCAATTCGCGCTCCCTTCTGTAATAATAACTACAGCCGTTACGTATACCCATCCATCAGCGCGCCTTCCCACAACACCATCGCGGCCTCCATTATCATCACCACCTCCTCCACATGACTCGCTTATCTCTTCAAAGCTGTACCTTGCCCCCAATAGCCACCATACTAGAAATTGTCAACTCTAAAAAACTCACCCATATAACCACCCTGCCCAAAGACGAGACAAACCAGCAAACAACCCTCTGCCAAGTCCCGCTAGCCTTGACCTTTATTCCCCCTAGTTTATCTCCACCCCTCCCTCCTCCCCCATAACCTTGTCCCCTTTCGTCTGGTCCCTGTTCTGCAGTGCTTTCAGGGTTCAACCTTGGACCAGTCAGTGGTGGTAGAGTGTGGATAGAGAATCGCGTCTTCAACGTGGTGCCTTAATATGTTAATTCCCTGTTTACTTCGTAAGGCTGTGTGTGACCGGGGGTCTTTGACCTACTGGTCAATTGAAGAAAATGATATGATTTCCATCTTTGTTGTGTTACCATTATCCTACACCCTTTCTCAATACGGATTAGTTGGCCACCAACCTTCAATCACGTCTGGACCGCCACAGCTTTCCGCCTGCTGCATTCTTCTCGCACCATCTTCCACAAAGACATCACAGGCTCACGACACGTAGCAAATCAGTACAATCTGTCCTATTCAGCTACAATTGTCCGTCCGACTCACATACCGACTTGGTCTACAGCCCAAACCCCTACTGTCCATGACGCTTCTTGGGCAGCTCCTCGAGACTGCGCTCCAGATTGGCCATGGCCATATCGAGAAGCGGCTTGGCGTGCTCAGCCACCTCCATCTTGTTGGCTTCTGCAATCTTAAGCTCCGCGTGCCTGTTCCATCCGCTGCAACCCGGTCGTCCATCGCCAATCACACCCGCATACATCTCCTTTGCCCCGTCTGTCCCCCGTGCCTCTTCGCTGCACAATCTCTCACAACCATGGTACCACATTCTGTCCATCTTTTGCATGTACGCGATAAATGCTGCTTCGTACTCAGGGTTCTTGCGCGTAAACTCACCAGCATACGACGCATGCATGCCCCATCTAGGCCGTGCTAGTCCCGCGTCGCTAGCTGCAAATACATTCGCATCGCGTCTATAGACTCCGCTGTCCGTAGATCCTACAATACCATAGCTCCCATTCATTGAACCAGACTTGAGCGTCTGACTGTCTTGGATAAGCTGTGTCTGGTAAGCTGTCTCGGACTCGTGTCTAGACAGCGAGCCCTCGAGCTTGCCACGGGCATCGTCAATGCCAGCGTGCTGCAGTACCCGTGCCGTAACTGCGTACGCATCGTCCTCCACCTGGTTTGCAGCCTTGACTTCGGTACTCAATGCTTTAAAGGTGGATTTGAAAGTTGATGCACGATACTGCCTCTGTCCAGGCGGCCCGGCCGTCAGGGGTCTTGGGGCACCAAGAGCAATGTGCGTGAGCCAGGCAGCATTCGGTTCCGAACTCTCGCTGTTGGGTGGCGGGCTCGTTCCCTGATGCCGACCCCTCTCGGCGATGCTCTGCAATTCAGCCTTGGCCGTCGGCTGCGATGCCACAGAATCCGAGTTTGACAGTCGTGGTTTGATCCAGGATCGATCATATACTGTATCAGGGCTTGATCTTGAATCCCAAAACTGGGGTGACATGTCGTTTGCACCAACAGTATTGTAGAGGTTGGTTCTCGGCTTCGCCGGGCGCAAGAGGGCTTTCTGGGCCTTCTTCTGAATGGGGTTCGGATATGAAGCAAGGTTTTGAAGCGACTTGACAGTCATGTTCACCATGAGATTATCGATTCCGTCATCTTCCTCTTCATCTTCATCATCTCCGTCTTGGTCTCTGTCACTGGAGATATAGCTTATGCTTTCATCTGCCTCGTGGGCATTATTGGCTGTGGTGGCGCTCCAGCGGGAAGACATGTCATCAAAGTAGCCGTTCTTGTTAACAGGATTGGCCGCTCGATCGTAATTTTGCTGCAAGGGGGTGTACTGGGTGGCAAGATACGGGGAGCTGCGGCCGTTGCTTTTAGCCTGTAAAGACGCAAGCAGGGAGCGTGGCAGTAAGGATAAGTCGGAATAGACGCCACCGGACGTCCACTTGAGCGATCGACCTCGTCTGGTGGGAGGCTGTAGGGGCTGGGTCGAGTTTGGGTTGTAAATGGTACCGGCCGTCGTGTAGGTAGGCTGGGCCTGCTGGTTGGATGAGCCGCTGGCCATGGAAGGAGAGATGCTCTCTGTTGGTGATGGCTTCTCCATCTTGAGCTTTCTCGGATCTGTATTCTGTTTG
The DNA here is from genome assembly GCF_000280675.1 of Beauveria bassiana ARSEF 2860. Classification (NCBI taxonomy): domain Eukaryota; kingdom Fungi; phylum Ascomycota; class Sordariomycetes; order Hypocreales; family Cordycipitaceae; genus Beauveria; species Beauveria bassiana. The sequence goes on from NW_007930855.1 coordinate 271,302, forward strand.
TTCAAGCGGGTGGATATGTCTTGCTCCTCGATTAAATAGCCGGGCAGAAATGTCGAACAGATAGGCTGAAGCAAAGAAAGAGATCTAGGAAAGTCTGAATTAGAGGAGCCAAATTCAGAGATGCCAAAAGAGTAACGCTCGTCTCCAACACAATCTCCAAAGATTAAGAAGAACAAAATAGGGAAAATTGCACCCAAGAATGCCAAAGCATCAGTGTAGAGTAAATTCGGAATGAATCATTGTTCCAATACTGGAACAAGACGATCATCACTATTACAGCAGCAAAAGACAGGCAGAGAATGCGAGTTGGGCGGATGCTATTTGGTCAGGACGGAAGCGAGCGCGCCTTCCCGAGTCCGCAGCCCCTCCACTTGGTAACCAGAAAAGGAAAAACGGAGCGAGGAAAATGAAGCAGCAGAATAAAGGAAATATGCGTACCTGATGAATCCAAAAAGTAAAGAAAATGAAAAAATCGAATCTCAAATGTACACAAGGAGAGGGTGAGGATAAACGAGTGGCATCTCATCTGCCCATGTCCAAAAAAAGATTTGATTCCAAAGGACAAGAGAGGGAAATTGCAAAAGATCAAGATCAATAGATGGTGGACAAAGTAACTGAGTGAATGGGGCGTATCTCGTCAGGTGTTGATTCCGTCGCCAGCACCGCGTAATATTTCGACCATAGGGAGTGAATGGACTGGTGATGCCGAAACAAAGTCTCGTCACGCAAAAAAGTTATCTCCCAGGCCAAAAGTGCAGCATCGAGAGACGAGGAGAAATTGTGACTGCAAACGAGGGCCGCCACCTGCGACCATTGACGCCCAAGTTCCCCTCCCACGTCACAAGTGCAAACGGGCCTTCAAACACGCACCTCTCTCCACTACAGCCAGCTCAACAAGACAGCCTGACTTCAAAAGTTGACACTTTTGTTGCATTATGTATAATACCACATAGATATCCTATCTCAATAAAAAGACGCTATAGTCCTTTTTTTCAGCGCTTGTATGATGAGCTATACATGTTCAATCCTGTCCTATCGTAAACCTCGCAGCACGCACTTGGCGGCGGTAATCCGTCTCTGCCCCTCGTCAAGCATCCTCCTCCTGTCCTTGCAATGCATTGCAGCTCCTCATAATCGAAATCAAAATTTGAATGACCATCCATACCATAACCAAATAACAGCCAAAATAGCCTTGCAAGGAGAAAAAAAAATAATACACCCGAAATGAGCGACAAGGGAAGAAAAGCTATATATAGAAAGTGCTCATTTCTTCAAACAGCGCCACTCGGAAAGAAGCACAACTGATGAATTGTAGAAAGAAACAGAAAAAATAAACCCCCGTATATCCGAATCCAAAGACAAAATGGAAATTTTCAATGAAAGACAAAAACGCTCGAAGCGAAGTGTGAAAAATCAATCAGCGACTTCCCTATATCGCGTTGGGATACGCGCTTCCAGGGACTAGGCCGGACGGGTTGCCATGTTTGAGCTTCCCGGAACGACCGCCTGCGAGCTGAAAGTCGGGATTGTCTAGAAGTATGTCTTGCCGCTGCTGCTGCTGCTGCACGCGACGCGCACTGTTGCTGGGCATGGGATGCTGGTGCGGATTCCAGCGCGGGTTGACACCACGCTGCGAAACAGACGTAAAGTTGGATCGCTCCGATCCCGCCGGGCTGCGTGATCCATCCATGACGTGCGCATCCTCGTAGACGGGCTCAGAAGGCGAGGCGATAAGGGCCGGATGGGGGCCGGAGGGTTCGTACTTGGGTTCGACGTCTTCGTAATAGCCGCCACGGGAACTAGGACCTGCCGCCAGAGGACTGGTCGGCCCGCGGTAGTCGACAGCTGGGGAGCGGCGATCGGCGCCGTAGACGGAAGACTGGTCCCGCGAGGATCGTCTGCCAGAGTCGTTGTTCCAGGCGGCACGTGGAGGAAGATACTCGTCCGTGCTGTACTTGCTTCCATCGCTCACGTAGCCAGGGCGTATCTGCCCCATAGGGTGACCTTGCTGCATGTGAACCATGCCGGTAGCATCGGCATCGTTCACAAGGGTCGTGTTGATAGGTGGTGCGCCATAGCCATGATGATCCGACACCTTGGTAGCCAACTCGGAAGGCTGGTCAACTCCCGTGGAAGCTTGGCCCGTGGGAGCTAGACCCGCGGGAGCTGGGACTTCGGTGGGGAGCGGTGGCGGCGATTCGGCGCGCGGCAAATCTGCGTCAGTGTTTGCGTAGCTCGGGTTGCTTTGCGATGCCCAATTGTTGTACTCTCCTTGTCTGTCGGCTAGCTGATTATTGTAGGCGTTGTACGAATCCGGAACCGAAGGCCGTCTGTTGTAGCCCTGGTGGCCACCACGGACCATTGCAGCTCCAGCCATGGCACCTCCTGCCATGGCAGCGCCCGCCATTGCTGGGCCACCATATCCGTCTCGTGGCTGGCCATATTCGTCTCGCGGCTGGCTATATCCGTCTCCCCGCTGGCCATAAGGGCCGCCTCTGCCACGAGGCGCCATACCACCGCGGTTATAGCCCCCTCTTCCGCGCATCGGCGCGCCATAGCCACCATAGCCACCGCGACCACCGCGCGGGGCGCCACCTCCACGATAACCAGGCATGCCTCCTCCGGGGCGGCCGTTGGGGCCATATCCTTGACTCTGGGCTCCGTAAGGGTCTCCTTGGACCGGCTGGTTTCCGTATCGGTCGCGTGAGGCAGAGCGCGAGGGTCCAAGGTTTGCGAGGTCATTATTGTTTGTTCCGGGGGTGCGGTCCGCTGTGCCGGCCTGTGTGAGTGGGATGCGCTCGTCACTAACTTGATCATCCTTTTGGCGGGTGCTCTCGTACGAGGCAAACACGGGCAAGCCGTCAGCGCCGGAATTTGCACCGGACATGGCCGTGTGCGGGGCAGGAACACTGGAAATGGTGCTGCCGAATGGCTTGCTGGCCTCGCGGTTGTAGTAGTTTTCGCCGCTCATCTCGGCATTCTCAGCAATCAATTGTCTGCGCTTCTTTCTACCCATCATGGATCGACGCATTGAGAATGTCACAACGGCGCTGATGGCGAGGATGATGGCGGCGGCGAGGACGAGATAAGTTCCAAAGGCCATGTGCGGGAGGAAGAGGACAATGTCGATGACAAAGGCGACGAGGGCGATTAAAAAGGCAAGAAGAGTAAGGATGAAGAGAACGAGAAGGTATCGGGCCGAGTGGGCGGCGGCGTGCGCGTGAGAAGCTCCAGCCATGATCAGCATGAGAAGGGTGACGGCGGCCGCGACTGGGTGCAGAATGAGAATGTTGGAGAGCGTCTTGCGAACAGACTCCTGCATAGTAAATGTGCTCGAACCGTCGGCGGTGACTACAGATGATCGTCAGTAAAGAGAATGTTGAAGGGCAGTTGCGCCGAGCTGCTAACCGTCATAACCAAGGCCAGCACTGCTGCACTTGTCGCCAATGCATTTGCCAAGTACGCCGTATACGGTGTTATCTGCTTTGCCGAGATAGATGGACTTTGTGACGGGCACCGATATGACGGATATGATGAGCAGGGCCAAGGCTGCGGCCAGCAGCACCGTCAGCGGTGTCGCGGGTCGAAGCATGGTATCGAGCGTTGGCTGACTGGCCGAGAGGCCTGAAGCAACTAGAGAGAAGGAGGAAGGGCGGGGGGGAATTTAGCAATGTAGTTATCGGCGCATCGGTAGAAGCAGGTTATCGTCGCGTATAGAACAAGAACAAGGACGAAGAAAAAGCCGAGGAAATATTGGGGTTCGCGACGCGGAAAGGGGGTCAAAGAAAGCGTTCGTTTGTCCAGCCGGAGGTGGGTGAGTCTGCGCAGTAGGCACGGTGTTGGAGGTTTGGCAGAGCAACAATACAGCGGCGTGACCCAACAGCGGCGCGAGTCCAAGAAGGGCGAGCGACGATTCGTTGAAGTAGGGAGAGCAATCTTAGGAAAAAATATATAAATTCGAGGTTGGTCGCAAACGCAAGATGCACAGGCAAGAGAGAGCCGGCGATCAAACACTCGCTTGCAGTGCGAATGATGCAAAGTGCAGGTGAGGCGGGCGGCATTCCAGTATTGCAGAGCGCCTGGGACGAGGACGATGGGGGAACCGGGGGGATGGAGAAAACGGAACGGGCATGGTAAAGGTACCCACGAAGTACTTACTCCTTTGGACACGACGGGACTGCGTTGGTTGCATTGATTGCCCTTTTTTAGCGGGCTTTCCAGTGGTTCCCACGCAGCAGAGTGGGCTCAGTGCTGTTTTTAGCTTGTTCTCTAATTGGGTTTAGTCGTCCGCCGCAGTGGAGGCGGTTTAAATTCAGGCACGCGCAAGGGAAAAAGAGAATGTGGGCTGAAAAAGGAAGGCTGGGATTAACTAGATTTGCCATGCTGCTTTTAATGACTTGCTGTTCAAAGGCCCTCGCATGGACCATGCCTGTCGTGCATATTGTAGAAAAGCGTTGGCGTGTTTTAGCATGGACAAGGGGCGGGATGCAACAGCCTTGTCGCCGGGGTACCTGGTCAGTACATTCTTTTTTTTTGTCGAATGTGGAATGATTATTTACGCTGCATGTTCATCGCACAGCACAGCGCAGGGTGTCACAAGAACGGGACGGGAATCGAGAGTCATTTTGTGTAGAGTAAAGGATGTTTGCAATTGAAGCTGCTCGTTGGGCACAGAAGCTATAATGCTGTGGCGGTCTGCAGGCTGCGTCAATATAACAAGCGCCACGCAGCTCCAGGCTTTACAACTCGTTGGTGAAAGGCTGCACATGCGCGGAGGAACAAGGTAGTCTAACCTGTTCCTTGGTAGCACGTCTTATTTAGGTGCACATTGTCATCATTCAAGCCTCCGCGTTGCTAGATAGCAATAGGTAATTACAAGAGCTGCAGCTAATGTCCCTTTGCATCCTCCGTCAATTCCACACCGTTTGGCGGCCGCGTCCCCCCAGCGGTCAGCGCCCCTCCTTCCATACCTATTGTAGTTGACGTCAACCCGACGACGTCGTGTTCATTCAAGTCATTGTTCGTTGACTGATTTTTTTTTTTCTTTTCTTTTTTGGTGAAAACTTGGCAACGCTTTATTATACCCTTCCCAGGCATAAGTAACCGATCTCAAACCCAAGCCGCCCGCTCGCTCGGCCGCCCGCCCGTATCGCTACCTACGTGGCCTCGGTGTGCCTCGCTCATGCACCTCGCCAGCATCACAGCCCTGATGCATGAGACGACGGCGTGACGCTACATAGGCCACGATCGGTAGGTATTTTTTATTTTGGCTCGCACCCTCTCACTGCTTGCTCATCAATGGTAAGCTGTACAGAAAGCCAGGCGACGCCCAGCCTGCTTGCTCCCCCCCCCCCACCTATCCTCTCGGCCCATACATACCTCTTGTGGGCTTGTCGCTGTGGGCGCCGCCACCAACAGGCACGCAACTTGACAGCCTGCTCACGACAACGACGACGACAACGACGACAACGACAAATTGAAAGGTCCTCTTCCTCCTCCTCTCCGCTCCGGCTCTCTCTGATGCCGAGATTGCACGGGCACCCTAAATAACGCACATCATTGATTCATCGGGCCACGTTCGCCCACGACATGCAACGAGAAACTCAAAAGCCCCCCCCCCTTTCCATTGTGAATAGATAGTTACCCGCGAAACTCAAAACATGCAACCAGTTTTTAGCCAGTAGAGATTATCAGTTATTAGTCACTATTTCGGATATCTCAGAGCAGATGATCCATTCATATTTTTTGGGTTCTCAAGTAACGACTCCTACCTCCCCCTCTCATTTCGATCGTCGTCGACGACACCCACAACTTTGCTTCACCCCCCTGCCATACCGCCAATAACAATGACACAGTCCACATGTTTTGCCCACCTCGCTGCTCGTCAGAGCAAGATTAAAAAGAACGAGCTGCGCCTCAGTGTTGGATGACAAAAGATTCAAAAAAATAAAAAAAAATCAAGGGCGATTTCTTGTTTTATCTTCTCTTTAGTAGCCTTCCTCGCTGTCAGGGAGCCGCAGAATGCAAATTCCGCTCGCAGTAACACAACACACAGCATTACATATAAAGCGCACATCATCCAGTGTTTGTGAGCTCCGAAGCTCATGCAGCTCCTTTCATTGCATTTTCCTCGTCTCTTTTGACAAGAGTCATGTCTTTTCGACAGAGTCAAAATCTGCATCCCGTGACTCTGTGTATTTAGCGCGCGGTGCGCATACAAGACAACAAACTTGTCACGACAAGTTGCAACAAAGCGGTCATGACTGATTGACCCAACTAGAGACGTCTCCGCAGTAGTAGTTAAAAGCACATCTCAATTAATCCAAAGGGCCTCTATAGTTGCCGTGCTAGTTTAATAATTTCCGACCAAAAAGGTTTCTCGCCAACGCCGATGTGAGCACACGAATACGTCACCGTTCATGCATACATGTCTCATGTCGGCCACGCGCGCACCGCGCTAGGTAGGTGCTCGGTGTTTGTACTCGGTGCGAACAATACATATTCACCACGAATCGATCCTTGCATCACTTACTCATTGTCCTCGATACCGTCACATCTTAATTAATTTCCAATTCTTTCCTTTCCTCAAAGTTTCAAACCCTTACAGTATCTAGTGAATATCTCCGAGCTTTTTTTTTTAGATGGTATTGAATCGGCACGAGCTTGTAGAAACATGTCCGCGTTTCAAACCCGACAATGACAGCTCAGCAAAAAGAGTCAAACATGCACGACTCGTTTACTCTAAATATTCTTATTTTCATCCAAAATAGCTTTTGAAACGACATGCATTTTCTTTCAAGAAACAAAAAAAAAACCCGTATGCTTCTCCATCATGCGGCTCATGGGCTCCAGGAAATATCAAAAAAAAAAAAAAAAAGGGGGAAAAAAGGGGGGGGGGGAGACT
>NW_007930855.1:278305-327516 GCF_000280675.1 Beauveria bassiana ARSEF 2860
AAAAAAAAAAAAAAGGGGGGGGGGGAAGCTAATTGGCAGTACTTTCATATTGGGCTCGGAAAAGCGACCCTTCAGTAGCCAAAAGTTCTCGAGGAGCGCCAATCTCGGCAATCATTCCCTTGTCCAGGAACACGATGCGGTCAAAGTCGAGAATAGCGTCCAGCTTGTGCGCAATCGCAATCACAGTCTGTCCTACAAACTCGTCGTGGATGATGCGGTGCATCATGTCGTCCGTGTCGGCGTCAACGCTGCGAAGCAAGTTAGAATCTCCATCAATCGTTGGGATGTAGATTGACGCACCTGCTTGAAAACTCATCCAGAACCAGGATGCGACCACTGCGAACCATGGCACGTCCCAGGCAAAAGAGTTGTCGCTGCCCATGGGACAGCAGATCCGAGTCCATATCCGAGTCGAGTCCGCCGTGCTCCTCAAAAATTTCCCATAGCTGGACGGTCTTTAGGACCTCGATGAGACGCTCATCGGTCGCCTTACCGAGTGGGTCAATATTTTCTCGCACACTGCCATATAGGAAGAATGGCTGCTGCGGGACTGTGTTCAGTCGTATGCGCAACTCGCCTCTCGGTGCCTTGGCAATGTCAACTCCATCGATCAAGATCGAGCCAGTACCTGGGTCGAGCATGCGGAAAAGACAAGAGACACAAGAAGATTTGCCACTGTAACTGGATTAGAAAAAGAACCACGTCAAAGGAGATTGCGTAAACTCACCTGCCAGTTCGGCCACAGATAGCAATTTTCTCACCGCTCTCAATCTCGAGGTTGATATTTTGCAGAACAGGTCCCAGGCTTGCCTCGTACGAGGCAGATACGTTTGCGAACGTGATTGATCCGCTTTTGGGCCAGTCGCTGGGCAGATCCTCCGTCTCACCAATGGCATCCTCTCGTTCGGTTCCGAGCACAAATGAACGAACACGACTGACGGCTCCAATGGCCGTCTCCAGATGTGTCCATTCCGTGACGACCAGCTGGAGTGTCTGACTAAACGAGACAATGTTGAACAGCGCGACACCAAGAAAGCCAGTCGAGCCGCCGCGAATATTGGTTGCGAGGCCGACAAGCAGTACGGCGACCGCAGCAACAACTAGATTCAGCACCAAGGTGAGCCACCGCTGGATGCACCACATCAGGTAGTATGGCTTCTGCGACGAGTTGAGAATGTCGATGCTGCGCTGCATGTAGTGGTGCGACCAGTTGTAGGCACGGATGCTAGCGAGGCCCTCGATGCTTTCCACAAACAGCGAAAACAGCGGTGCCTTGGATTCAATATCCAAGAGTCGAAGCTGACGGGAAGTGCGGAGATAGTACAGCTGAATGATGTACAGGGCGCCAATGCAGAGCGGAATGGCCGCACCGACATAGCTAGAGCCGATGAATACCAAAACTGCGGAAAAGAATGCAGACAAAATGGCAATGACGGTCTTGTCCAACGCACTGGGTAGCTCGCTGTCAATCAGGTTGAGATCCTGACTGAAGCGATTAAGGATCGCTCCGGTATCTTTCGAAGTGATGAACCTCGTTGTGGCATTCATAGTGGTAGTAAGCAGACGACGGTGGAATTCAACCATCATCTTGGGCACAATTTTCAACTGGAAGACGGAGTCGGACGCAACACTGCCCAAGAACGCCGTGGCTGCAATTGTGGCATAGACACCAAGCCAGTACCCGATACGCTCATTAGGATGGCTCTCGTTGGCATTAGCCCACCACTGTAGCCAAATTGCTGCGCAATTGTCAGTTTCGAGGCGAGCTTCAATGTGCAAGTGGTATCAGTGACTCACATGGGAATCTAAGACCAAAGACAAACGCAGAATAAAGAATGACATAGAGCACCATGTACCACCAACCAGCAACACTAATGAAGTAGGCATAGATTTTCAAGTCGCCAACACGGCGACCACCATCGATGTCCTCTACTTCAGCGGCGGCCATGTGCTCCAAGATTTCATCTGGGAGTTCGAGGTCCAGCTCCGGCTCGCCGTCGGCCAAGTCATCGTCTTCCGAGCTCTCCAGGTCAAGCTTGATATCAGACAGCTCCTCCGGTGTACACTGCTGAGTAATGTTGCCGTGACGGTCGAGGACAATAACAAAGTCCGAGTAGCGTAAGTGACGGACTGATCTGAATTAGCATAGTGTAGCTATGATGCGGCCACAATGCTTACCTGAGCTTGTTGCCAAGATGGCTGTAGAATTCCACTGTCGGAGCAGTCCGTCACGGCCAAACACAGCATCAAGAATGCTGGACTCGGTAATACGGTCGACTCCGGCCAATACGTCATCCAGAATGATGACGTCCTCACCTGAGAAGAGAGCTCGCGCAAGGGTCTGTGTACTGTCAGTTGCGTGGTTTTCTTGTATAGAGTATGAAGCCACTTACTACACGCATTTGCTGACCACCACTCAGGTGCGAGCCACGCGTACCTACTTCGGTGCGGTCGCCATTGGGGAGAATGTCAAAATCGGCCGAGAGACAGCACGCTTGCACGACACTCTTGTAGCGAGGCTCATCCCACGTGGACAAGCCAACAATGTTGTCGCGGATCGTGCCTCGGAATATCCAGGAGGTCTGAGGACAATATGCGGAGCTTGGAAATCGCCTATCGAGGAAGCCTCCTACCTCGGGCACTTCGCCAAGGAGAAGTCTCAGAAGCGTAGACTTGCCACAACCCACGGGTCCAATGACCATGGTGGTCCTGGACTTGGTCACGTCAAAGGTGAGAGCTTTGAGCACAGGCTCCTTCTCAGAAGAGTATCCGGCTGTGACATTGCGTGCAGTGAATATTGTGTCAGTGCTTGGCAGGTCATTCTTTTGCAAGACTTCTGCTTTCACATTCTCCTTGACAACCGCATGCTTCTCCTGGGACGAAGTAGTACTTGACTCGTCCTCCTCATTGCTTCCAGAGACCTTTGCTTCGGCTTGTTCCGAATCGGTGTTTGAGTCACCTTGCTCATCTGAAACAAGGTAGTCTTGAATACGTTCAAAACAGTTGAGAATTGTCTGCGCATGTTCAAGCGCATCAGGAATGTTGACAGTGGGTTGATCTGAGAGCTCGTACAGAGTCAGGGCAGGAAAAATAATCTGTTCTGTAAGCGTCTGTGTGTTTCTTGATCTGGCGAGAAGAATAAAGACGCCAAAACCCCAAACAGGAGCAAACGTGGACGACACATAAACTAGGGCTTGTCAGTGTGCACTTTCAACTCGAATAACCGGTATACTCACAACCAGCGTTCAAGAAGATGTTCCAAAGACGGTAGCGAAGAGAGGACCGAATTTCGTCCTGACGAAGGCGGGTAATTACGTTGGAAATGGCACCGCTGACGCCGGTCATTCTAATGCCTTTCAATGCACCAAGGGCACCAGAAGTTGCTTCCAAGCGAGTTTCGATAGCCTCAAGCCATGGAACTTGGGCATTACCAGCAACAGTTGCAACCCGCAAGCTGCCAACGAGGCAAACTATAAAAGGTCAGCGCCGTGATCTCTTCAACACAGTCGGTGAACGGAGCGGGTATACCGATGACGAAAGCGGTCGAGGCTGACATTGCCACACCAAGAAACCTGTACAGAAGCCACAGGGCCAGGCCCAGCTCCAGTGGACCGGCATAGAGTTCGTGTACGTCTTCCATGCTTTCTCCGATGCGGTCAATGTCTGCACTCATCAAAGTCATTGCTTCGGCGTCGGAAGCAGCATGAGAGCTGACTCGAAGAGTCTTGTCGAAAATTACAGAGACGAGGCTACCGCGGAAGAGAGTGATGGCGCGATATACCTTGAGCTCGTAGACTGCGTACGCTACCTATATGCGAAACATCAGTTTTAGATTGCCAGCGTGAGCGTCGCGTGACATACGGCAATTCCAATATAGGCGAGGGCATAAGCGGCGATTAAGCCGTAGCCTGTATTTTTGTCGGATTCCGTTGGGGGCTTGTTAGTATAGTCGAGCACTCTTTGTACGAGGAATGGCTGGGATAGGGTGAATGCTGCATGGGCAAGTCGGGCAGGCACTGCAGCTAGTATCTGCCATTTGTAATGCATGATAAAAGTCCATAGCAATGCGTGTTTATTTGTTTGATCCGCTGCTCGAGCTGTTAGCGCCATCTGTGTTTTGAGTGTAAAGCGGGCCGCAAACCTCGATTCCACCTCTCCAGGAGCGATGATGGCTCCGACGCCTTGAGGAGGTCGCCATCTATGGGTGTCAAGGTGTCAACAGTCAGGGAGGAGCGGAAACCTTTGACCATGAGACTGTTGAGCCAGATGAAGAGAGCTCTGCTGTATGTGCTGCTCGTAGCTTCGGGCGCGGAATCCTGCCATTTGGGACGAAGCAAACGGCGCTTCTCGTACAGTTCCAGAGCGAACATGACGACCTTGACGCAAAATCCAGCGAGGAAAACAGCCGCCAGGTGATTAGCCGATTGCAGGTAGAATAGAGTCCGAACACGAGCAAGATCAAGAAGGGTGGACAGGCCCAGGTACAGAGTCAGGAGAGTCGACGGCCGCACCGATCGCGTGTGCTCCAGGTAGGAGAGGTACAGGAAGAAGAGGGAGGTGACGAGGGTGACTGAGAGCGCTGCGAGAGTTGACACCGTCTTGGGGGCATGAGGTTGCGCCCAAAGTGCCAGGAGAAGAATCTGCAATACAATATACGTCCCGTACGTGACCTTGGATATGCATTAGCCAGGGTTCGCTCTGCCCAATGCTTCGCAGTCGCAACAGTACCAATTTGACCGGAAGAAGCCATGATTTATCGACTTTTGCAAGCGCATTCCGCAATTGAAGTGCGCGCCCAAGTGATAAGAAGACTGCAGACAGGCATTAGCAAGCGCGGTAGCGAGACGGGTGTTTTACTAGGGACTCGCAGGTTAGGCTCAGCGGCAGAATCGTAAGAATCGTCTCCTCAAAAACCAAGGTGAAGTCGAAGCCGCCTAGACATGTCGAGGAGACGGAAGGCCCAAAGACTCTCTCGACATCAATTGTGCAGCTGTTGTTTGAATGCATCGCGATGCGTTTGGAATGAGGTAACGCGCGCGATTGCAGGTGCAGCCGGAAAGGGTCAAATTTGATGCCAGTGATTTCTTATTTCGCTTTTGATGCCCAAGGAAACCGGCCAGCTTGTGGGCGAGGCGAAATCACAAGATGGACAAAATCTGCATCGAGCATCTGCCGCCGTTGAGCGCAGGTCGCATGTTGCTTGCTCGGGTTAGGTGCCGGTGTAGGCTGACGGACCGAACGAAGGGGAGGAGGTGGCGCGCCCAAACGCCCGCAAAGCACCACGGCAGCCGGCGTGTGCTGGAATAGGTCAAGATGATGGGCGCTGGACTGCGGCTTACAGTGGGTGGCAGCAGCCTATCTACACACCCTGTTAGCGTGTATCCAAACATGACAACACGCCCCCTGTCCCCTGTCCCCTGTTGTGTTTAAATTTTACAATCCTTGTTTGGTTGTAAGATTTCTATTTTTCGTCTTGTTTCCGTGTTTTTGTGGGCAAGATGACGGGTTATGCAGATCTAGACTCGTCTCCATACACCGCTATCGATCTAATCAGTTGTTATTGTGGACAGCGCCGGCGGCTTTTTTCGTAAGGCATTTCTCATCTGATCGACGCTTGCCCACATAATTCGTCTGTACTCGGTCGGTGGGAGGGGTCCGGCATAGGGCCGGGCTAACACCGCTCATCAAAGCCGAACTTCAAATCCGAAGCCAAGACTTTTTTTTTTTTTTTTTGAAGCTTTTCGGATATTGTTCTGATTCGTCCCGGGCTACGCCGTGCTATCTGCCCCCCACCCTGCCTGTTACCTCGGGGTGCTCTTCAATGCATGGTCCCTACTGCAACGCTGTCACACTGCAACAACAGGACAACTACCTACCTAGCTCAGGTCGCGACGTTTCTTGACTAATTTCATCTCATCTAATCTAGCTACTGCATGCTGACGGGATTCGAGCACTTGTCAAAGCCGCAGGGTCTTTTGTTTTGTGGTATTTGTCACCAAACGTCCTTGCCTATTATGCATAGCACGCAGACATGTTTAACAATTACCTTGGCTTATTCGCATGTAACCCCTCACGGTGGCGTGATGATGGGATTCGTCATGACCAAAGCCTTTTGGTGACACAACTACCGGGTTTGCAATTCCCCGAGCCATGTACAAGCTTTTTAGTTTCGTCAGCGCTCATGTACACAACGTGCAAGACATGCTGATCTAGCCCGTAAAAGAACCGGTTATTGCCATTACAAGTATCAAATTGTAACAGCCACACCTTCGAGCTCAGTTGTAACTTGTCAGTAAACGAACTCGCAGTTCTTCAAGACATGCAGGATGGATTCGCGCAGGGTTCCTGTAAGATACCCTTTGGATTTAATTTCTCAGTGACTAATTTAATTTTTATTCTTACTTGTTCTTTTTAGTTCTATTACTAAACTTTTCTGCAGCATGATTAGGAAATTAGCCAAAACAACAAGTCAATCTATGCCCCCAGCCGTCTCCAACCTCTTTGTCACTATAATACTCGGTATATTTTATCCCTTGTCCATGATCTGCAGCCACTTCGGCCGCATTCCGTCGCTACTGTACTTCGTAACTACGGCTTCACACTTTTTGTAATCTCCGAAAGAGCACGTCACAGCGCAGTCCCCGCGGTAGTGCATTCTCCGTGCCCAATTGGCCCATTGTCGTCGCGTTTGTGCCAGACTGCTCATTCTCGTAAATGTCAAAATTCAGCAGCAGGCATGCCAGCAAAAGTTTAATCTCGGCCACGGCAAACGCTTTTCCTAGGCACAAGCGCGCGCCGTATCCAAACGGAATGTAACAGCTTTCCATGGCGCGCAGCTCGTCCTTGTCTGCTCGCAGCCAACGACCGGGGTCGTAGAAGTGAGGGTTTTGAAAGACGTGAGGGTTATGCTGAATCGCTATCGTAGAGGTTGAAATGATGGTCTATAAAATGTGGCTTAGAAAAGGTAAAGTAAAAAGAAAAAAAGAAGAAAAAAAAAAGAAAAAGAAGAAGAAAAAGAAAAAAAAAAGAAATAGAGGCTTTTTTTTTTCCCCAAGACTTACCCCTGCTGGAATCATGACGTCGTCGTATAAATTCGTTTCCGGCACAATTCTCTCTGCTCGGCCGCTAGAAAGCGGCCTTGTCCGGAGGGACTCGCAAAGACAAGCCTCCAGCACCGGTGCCTTCTTCCTGATGGCGTCAAAACAAGGCAGGCCGTCTCGCTCCAAAGGCAAGGCTTGCAGCTCGTTTCTGACCTCGCGCTGCCAGCTGCGGTGCACGGCCAAGAGCCAAATGGTATATGTAAGCGCTAGCGAGACTGTCGTCTGAGCAGCATGGATATTGTCCAGACACTCTGCGGCGACAAGAGTCTTGCGGGGAGCATTGCTGCTGCCCTTTTCGTCCTTGAGCAGCCGCCCGACGAGCGACTCGCCTGTAGCAGCTGTATCAATGTCTCTCAAAGTCGAGTCGAGTCGCTCCATGTTCCACTCGAACAGTCTCTGCTCGGCGTGCAAGAAGTGAGGATTCTTGAGATGGGTCATGGCAAACTTGATAAACCTGTGAGCAAGGGGAAAAGCGTAGAGTAGATTGTTCCAAATCTCGCACTCGGCCCAGTCTTGCAGAATCGTTTGCTTCTCCTTTTCAGAATCCAGCGACTGAGAAGTGTGGCTCGGGCCGTAGACGAGCGAGGTAATGTTGTCAAAGGCGTACGAATTGGTGAGCTTGAAGATGTCGGCACCAACAACGGTCGATTCCGCATGCGCACTATTGCTCAATTCATCCACAAAGCGGCGGACGCGCCGACGAAGAGGCAGCATCACGGCGTCGCTGTAGACCGTGGTTGGCTGGTAGAATGCAAACGTCGTCTTTCGCATGGCGCGGTGCTCCATGCAGCCAAGCGCGGTAAAGATTGTTCGCTCGCCGTACAGGGTAAAGTTGTTGAAGAAGGAGCTCTTTGGGTGCTGCGTCCCTGCGCGGTATATCATCTTGGTCGAAGCTGCGCTGGACACGGAAACTTGTCCCGGAGCAATGAGAATGACGGGGCCATATTCTTGATGCCACTTGTAAATCTGCTGGTTGCGTCGTAGAAAAATGTCATACAGGTCTACCCAAAGACGGGTAACTTTGCATATTCTTGGGCCGGGAATATGGCAATAGGAGGAGAAGAAGAGGGCATAGACGACGCGGCTTATCAAAAGACATGCCGCAAAGATGATTGCGATACTCGGAGAGTAGTAGTAGTAGTAGTTGTACGGAGACTTGGCGTCCATGTTTGCCGGGCTTGGACATGAAGAAGCCACAGTAGGTGCGGTGCGTCTGCGAAAGGTGGTAGATATGATGAAACCTGTAAGTTTTATATGTAACATGCTGCTTTATTGGTGCGTTGGCTGATCGACTAATAGACGCCGTCAGTCGCGTCCTCTAATTGAGCTGGGCGAACCCAGTCAGATTACCTATCCACGCAAGTACCAGGTTCCCCATGAAGCATTTGACAAGGCCGTGGCGAGTCTCTTGCATCATTTGCCATGTTTTGATAGATCCGAGCATCAGAAGCAAGGCATACCCCGCCATGGCCTCTGCGCTGAGCTTTGACGTGTATTCACTTGCATGATCCTATGGCTTCAGGCCGCGTCGACGCCAGCAGCCACTGCCACTCCCACTACTTGTGAATCCTATTCTCAGCAGATATTGCTTAATATTCGGGTCCTCTCAGATGACAGATGATGGAATTTGTCATGGTACTGGAGACGATTATATTCCACAAGCATCATTCAAGTGGTACAGTGGGCTCAGTAGCATAAGCACAGGTTGCCGATGACCGTTTTGGTTGTCAAGTTGTGAGACTTGAGACGAGTACCATGATTCCAGCACCTGATCATTTCATGTCCCGGGCCAGAAAGCTTCCTCCATGTCCATCCATGTCTCTCGGAAGTTTCCCAAAGCGCTCGATTGCGGGACATTTGGGGCGCACCTTTGCAAAGAAGAAAAGGCTGCGGGATTTCGTGTGACTTTTTTTTTTTTTTTTTTAGATGACGCATCTCGGCCACCTTGATGCCATAGGCTGGCGTCGTAGGAATACAGGCCCCACTACGATGAAGTCCTGTCCAATCCACGGCAATGATGTGCCTGGGCAGACGCAAGTTAAAAGTGACAAGGCGTGAAAGGACGGGCAGCGGCGCCGTATGAAAGCGAGCCGGCCTCAGCTCCGGGGTCAGGCATTTTTGTGGCTTGTAGTAGTTTAGTTTTAACTTGTATAGTGGAGCAAAGGAACTGGTGAGTTAGCGTCCCCGGTTTGCCGCGCGAGAAGCTTTAATGAGGCTCGTCCGAGGCGGCGATATTATCCACACCCAAGTACATGCAATACAATACGCCTCAGCCGTCTCTTGGCTTGGATAGAGTTATTCGCCGAGATTTCCGGGAGATTATTACACTACGGCATCTGTAAACCTTCTTTTTTCTGTATATGCTTTAATTGTGCCAATTTAGTTTTCTGCTGAATCATTGTGTTTAGTCAATAGAAAAAGTCTTTGACTTACACCTCGCTCGGAGCGTCATCCATAGGCCGGGGCGGTCTCGGCGCTAGATGTCGATCTGGCCTTGCAGCGTCAGCAAAATAAACGAACTGGAAATTTTGCCATGAACTACATTACACATCATCTCATGGCGGTGAGTTATATTTTCTCTCGACAGGATGATCTGCTACCAAGTCTCACAAGAAATCGGCACATTCAGACCGTAGCCCAGTGACATCGTGCATCTCAGAGCACGGCAAACCGGCACACCAGCAACCGAGGCGGCCTAGCAGCAATTCCAGAAAAAAATATGTAGAAAATCCTACACACCCCATAAGCGCCATGTATATCCGTCAGACCTGCAGTACGTGGGCAGGTCCCCTCTGCAGTTGCTAGGAAAATTGGATGGTGCCACGCGGCCGTCGTCGACTTTGCGCGCGCGCGCATTGATGGCTTCAAGTGGCGTGGGGTGCATGTCGGTCTCGAACTTTGGCATACATGATCAGGCTGTAACTTGTAAGCCATACCATCAAACGGCCAAAACAACATCTGTGCTTCCTGTAAGCACCGTCGAGTTACTGCGGTACCGGCTAGGAGTGGTGATTGTCCTGAGGGGGGCCCAATGTGCGCCGACTGTTCTACCAGTAAACCCCCCCCCCCCCCCACGTAGCCAGCACTCCCCCTCTCGAGGAAGTTGCCGAGTATGGTGTTTAATGCAAGCTCGGATGGATACCGTTATACCGGTTGATCTCTGTACAATGATGGCGTCTTATAAGCAAAGGTGCCCGGCTGCGGGCTTATATCACCAAGTAGACGACAGGAGTGCTTTCATAGCCTGAGTTGCTTTTAGAAACTGCGCCGCTTATACCAACATTACTCAACAATTTTTGCCGTAACAATCCAGATGAATTCATCGGAGAATGGTAATGAAATATCCACCTCGGATCTGGAAAGGATTTGGGGCTGGAATGCCACGGTGCCGGAGGCCGTCAATCGATGTGTCCACGATCTCATTGCAAAAGTCACGTCCAAACAGCCAACGGCAGAGGCCATTTGCTCCTGGGATGGAAGCATGACATACAAACAACTCGACAACCACTCGACACGGCTCGCCCATTACCTAGTCGGCCTTGGCGTTTGCCCGGGCAAAATCGTACTTTTGTGCTTTGAAAAGTCCATGTGGACGCCAGTGGCGATGCTGGCCGTCATGAAAGCCGGCGGCGCCTCGGTAGCTGTTGACCTGGTCCAGCCCGAAGACCGTCTGCGAGTCATTGTTCAGCAAGTCGAGCCCGTCTTGATTCTTTCTTCATCCAAGCAGCAGCAGCAGTCTGTCGCGAACAAGCTGCTCAGCTCCATGCCGCCGTCGGCCTCGGTGGTTGTCATCGACGAGGACCGGCTGTCTAGGCTGCCCATTCCTCTGAGCAGCGACAGGCTGCCAACAGTCGACCCAAGCAGTCTCTTGTACATTGTCTTTACGTCGGGCAGCACGGGACGGCCCAAGGGCGTTTCCATCAGACACTCCAACCTCAGCAGCGCAGTCAAGTACCAGCAGGCGGCGCACGGCTTCAAGCCAGACTCTAGGGTGTACGACTTCGCCTCGTACGCCTTTGACGTGGCCTGGATGAATGTGCTGCATACGTTGACGGCGGGTGGCGTGCTGTGTATCCCGTCGGAACAAGACCGACGGGACAATTTTTCAGAGTCCATTATACGGCTCGGGGTGACGTATGCGGAAATGACGCCGACAATGGCGTACGTCTTGTCGCCCAAGACGGCAGAAACGCTGCAGACGATTGTCCTGGGCGGCGAAAAGGCTCATGCTGAAGCCTTGGACCGCTTTCCCAAGGATGTCGAGCTGAAGAATACGTACGGTCCGTCGGAATGCACGCCAACCTCGACCATTTCCAATATTGATCGAAGCACCGAGTTCTCTGGCAGTATAGGTACCGGGTTTGGTGTAAACACGTGGATTGTATCG
This sequence comes from Beauveria bassiana ARSEF 2860, assembly GCF_000280675.1. NCBI lineage: Eukaryota > Fungi > Ascomycota > Sordariomycetes > Hypocreales > Cordycipitaceae > Beauveria > Beauveria bassiana. The sequence goes on from NW_007930855.1 coordinate 289,793, forward strand.
CCGTCCGACCACACCGTGCTGGTCCCTGTTGGAACGGTCGGAGAGCTGGTGATTGAGGGACCGCTCGTCGGCGCCGGCTACATTGGCGACCCCGAGAAGACGGCTGCCGTTTTCATCAATGACCCTCCATGGCTGGTCAGCGGCGGTCCCGGTTACAAAGGCCGCAGCGGCCGCGTCTACAAGACTGGCGATTTGGTGCGGTACAACCAAGACGGCGAAATCATCTTTGTCGGCCGTCAGGATACCCAAATCAAAGTCAATGGCCAGAGAACCGAACTGGGCGAGATTGAACACATTGTCAAGGAATGTCTCCTCAAAACGGCTGGCGATTGCAGATCCCTTGTTGAGCACATTACGCCCACTGGCTCAAAAAGACCAGTTCTCGTGGCGTTTGTCGACGTCGACGCCATGCCCGACGGGGACCTCTACTTTGAAACCCTGAGGAAAAAGGGCGCTGCCCTCGAAGAGCAGCTCACTCGGCGACTTCCTGCCTACATGACGATTTTTGCCTTTATACCCATAAAGGGCTTCCCTCTCATGGTTTCAGGCAAGCTAGATCGCCGGAGCCTTCGTGCCACGGGCGAGGCTTTCAACCTAGAGGAGCTGACGGCAATGAACCCCTGTCGCAAGGAGAAGCAGTCACCTACTACCGAGACTGAAAAGGCGATTCAGCATCTATGGGCTTCCATTTTGAATATCAGCCCGTCTAGCATCGGGGTAGATGACAGCTTCTTGCGTGTGGGCGGCGACTCCATCACAGTCATGAAATTCGTATCCCTTGCGCGTGAGCAGGGCCTACACCTGACCGTGGCGGAAATACTCAAAAAACCCCGTCTGGGTGACCTTGCCGCGGGTGTACTGAGCCAAAGCAACAGCAAAAGCCAAAGCAAAAGCAAAAGCAGCGGGCGAGAAGAGACTGTGAAGCCGTTTTCGCTCCTGCAGCCCGGCGGCCTTTCGCCCGAGGAGATTCGCCTCTACGCAGCCAAGATTTGCTCCGTCGCGCCAGACAAGATTGAAGATGTCTTTCCGTGCACGCCGCTGCAAGAGGGACTGCTTGCGCTGACGGCCAAGCGCGCGGGCGATTACGTTGCGACGGAGACGTTTGCGCTGCTTCCTGAAGTTGATCCCGGCCGGTTCCGCACAGCGTGGAAGACGTTTGTGTCGCAGACGCCGATCTTGCGAACGCGCATGGTTGATGTACCTGATCAAGGCATTGTGCAAGTCGTCATTGACGAGGGTCATCATCATGTCTTGGCCAGTGGAGATGATACTCGGAGTCTGGAGGATTATATACACGAGCATGAACAAGTACGCATGGAACTCGGGACGCCGCTCTTGTATGCTCGACTGGTGCAGCAAGCGCACGGCAACTGTTTGATTTGGACAATTCACCACGCTCTCTTTGATGGATGGTCGATTCCCATTATGCTCAATTTGCTCGAGACCATTTACCATAATGATGCAAACTTGCCATCACCACCATCGCCGCCGTTTCAAGACTTTGTAAAGCACATTGTCAAGGGTGACCAAGAGCAAGTTTCAGCATTCTGGGATAGCCAGTTATCCAACCTCGACGCTCAGCCCTTTCCTGCACTACCAGCAGCAGATTACGAGCCCCGTCCAAATGCCAAACTGCACCACCACATCAACGACGTGCAGTGGCCGCAAGCCGCCGGCGTCACGCCCACCATGGCGCTTCGAGCCGCCTGGGCCATTGTCATTTCCCAATACACAAACTCCAGAGACGTTTTCTACGGCGTCACAGTCGCTGGCCGACATGCTCCCGTGCACGGTATAGAAGCCATAATAGGCCCGACAATCGCCACGGTGCCCCTGCGCGTCCAGCTCGACTATTCAAAGAGTGTTGGTCAGGTTTTGGCGGACGTGCAGCGGCAAGCGGTCGACATGATTGAGTTTGAACAGGCTGGTTTGCTGAGGATTAGCCGCGTGAGCCGCGCAGCCAGAACCGCGTGCCAGTTTCAAACGCTGCTGGTTGTGCAGCCCAACAACAACAACAACAACAACAACAACAACAACAACAACAACAAGTCGGAGACTAATACTACTGCTACTACTACTACTACTGCTACCTCTACTGCAAAGAAATCTACAATTTTCGCGCCGGGCACCGAGCAAGAGGAAAAGAGTCCAGATTCTGGATTCATCGGAGCATTTGATACATATGCCATCAACATCATCTGTCACCTCGAGACGGATGGCGGCGTATGGCTTCAAATCAACTACGACGACGACATTGTCGCACCCGACACGACGGCGCGAATGGTGGCGCAAATGGAACACGTGCTCTGGCAATTGTGCCTCCCGGGCAACCTTGGCAAGACGCTCGGTGAAGCCATCACCATTAGCGACACGGACTGGGCGAATATCTGGAAATGGAACGCGCAGGTCCCCGAAGCAGTCGAGCGCTGCGTCCACGCGCTCATCGCCGACACGACCCAACGCCAGCCCGGCGCTGACGCTATACACGCGTGGGACGGAACATTAACATACGGGGAGCTCGACGTCTGGTCCACCAAGCTGGCCAGCTACCTCGTCAGCCAGGGCGTCGGCACGGGCTCCATTGTCCCCCTCTGTTTCGAAAAGACCGTGTGGACGCCGGTCGCGATGCTCGCCGTCATGAAGACGGGCGCGGCGTCGGTGGCACTGGACCCCGAGCAGCAGCCCGAGCAGCGACTGCGCGCAATCGTCCAGCAAGTCCGGCCCAAGCTTCTGCTATCGTCCATCAAGTACCAAAGCCTTGCCGCGCAGCTCACCACATCAATGTCGACTCTAGTCGTGTCGATTGACCGAGCATGGCTGCTGCTGCTGACCCAGACACTACTCTCTTCTTCCCCCGAGTCTCTTCTCGCGCTGCCTATTGTCGAACCAAGCAGTCCACTCTTCATCCTCTTTACCTCTGGGACGACGGGAACTCCCAAGGGCGTCATCGTCACGCACTCGAATTTCAGCAGCGCCATCCGATACCAACAAGACTTCTTCGGCTACCGCGAACCGCTTGCGCGCGTCTACGACTTTGCCTCGTACGCCTTTGACGCTGCCTGGCTCAACTTGCTCTTTTCGCTGGCCGGCGGCGCTTGCTTGTGCATTCCCTCGCAAGATGAGCGTCGCGACGACCTCGCGGCTTCAATGGAGCGATTTCGCGTCACCCACATCGACATGACTCCCACCGCTGCCAGTCTTCTCCTCCTCACTGACGCTGCTGCTGCTGCTGCTGCTACCAAGAGACTGCACACTCTGACCCTCGGTGGGGAGCGCCTACTGCCTACAGACGCCCAGCGGTGGTCGAAATCGGTCAAACATGTCAATAATATGTACGGGCCTAGTGAATGCACGGCTACGGCTACGATATCACGGGTTACGCCTGAAATGGTCAGCGGCAGCATCGGAGTCGGTGTCGGTGTGTGTACGTGGATTGTCGATGCGCAAGACTCTTCGTCCCTGGTGCCCGTCGGCTGCGTCGGAGAACTTCTTCTCGAAGGACCCCTGGTCGGCCCAGGCTACCTCGGCCAGCCAGACAAGACGGCAGAGGCCTTCATCGAGGATCCTCCCTGGCTGCTGTGCGGAGGCCGACGCGGACGTCTGTACAAGACTGGCGACCTGGTCCGCTACCACCAAGACGGCACTTTAATCTTTGTGGGCCGAAAAGATACACAAGTCAAGTTGAACGGCCAGCGTCTCGAGTTGGAGGCAATAGAGCACGTCATCCACACATGTTTTGCCGACGGCGGCTACGGTAGAGCTGTCGTCGACGTCATCACGCCTAACCAGGGTAAACAGTCAGTGCTGGTCGCGTTCCTGGACATTGGCATCGCGGACAAGAATGACTTTTTCAAGTCAATGCACAACCGCCAAGCGGAAATCGAGGAAAGGCTCACCCAGTCTCTCCCAACCAACATCATAATCAGCACATTCATACCCAGAAACAATTTACCACTGACCGCGGCTGGTAAAATCAACCGCCAAGTCTTGCGCGCGGAAGCGGAAGCTTACACCTTGAGTGAGCTGACGGCCCTCAACCCGTACCACAAGGAGCAAGAAAAGCGACCGCCTACAACCGAGGCTGAGCAAACGATCCAAGAGCTATGGTCCTCGACATTGGGCATCAGCCCAGACACTATCAGTGCCGACGATAGCTTCTTGCGTATTGGCGGCGACTCTGTCAGCGCCATGAGAGTCGTGGGACTCGCGCGTTCAAGGGGCCTCTACTTGACCGTGGCCGACATTCTCAAGCGGCCTCGCTTGAGCGATCTTGCCACCATTGTCGGGAAGCTCGTCGAACCCAGCCAGCAGCCCATTGCACCGTTTTCGCTCGTCCGGTCCGGTATCGATGCGCGCCAGACACAACTGGACGCGGCCAAGCTCTGTTCGGTGAGCCCAGAACAAGTCCAGGATGTGTTCCCTTGCACGCCATTGCAAGAGGGTCTGCTTGCTTTGACGGCGAGACGAGCCGGAGACTATGTTGCCCAGGAAGTCTTTGAACTGCGTCAGGAGATTGACATTTCACGTTTCCAAGATGCATGGCACAAGTGGGTGGCCAACACGCCTATCCTTAGGACGCGCATCGTTGATTTGCCTGGGCAAGGGCTCGTGCAGGTCGTGGTCGATGAGGGCTACACATGGCCCGAAACTGCCGTCGCTGAGTCTTCCGAGCATCTTGGCCACTACATGCACATGGACAACAAGCACTCCATGGGCCTTGGCGCGCCTCTGATGCGCTTCCGACTGGTTCTTCAGGGCCAGCGACATTACCTCGTCTGGACCATTCATCATGCCCTCTATGATGGATGGTCAATGTCCATCATGCTGAGCGCCCTTGAGAGCACTTACAACGGCAGCACACTCGCTCCCCCACCACCATATCAGGCGTTTGTGCAGTATGTCAAGACCGTCAGCCACCAGCAGATTGCCGACTTCTGGAGCCAGCAGCTCCAGGATCTGGAGGCGCAGGCTTTTCCAGCGCTGCCTTTGCCAAACTATCGACCCGACTCTCGCCAATCCATTGTGCGCTCCATCAGCGGCCTGTCGTGGCCAAAGACCGACGTCACGCCCACTGTGGTGCTCCGAGCGGCCCTGGCAGTCATCGTCGCCCAGTATACAGGCCTGAGAGACGTCATCTTCGGGACAACCGTCGCAGGCCGTCACGTCCCTGTCCCGGGCGTCGAGCGCATTGTCGGTCCAACCATTGCCACCGTGCCTCTGAGGGTGAAGCTGGATTACTCCCAAAGCGTCACGCATTTTCTGGCCATGATGCAGGAGCAAATGGCCAAGATGATTGAGTACGAGCAGGCTGGTCTGCTGCAAATCAGCCAACTCAGCCCCGAGGCCAAAGCGGCCTGCCAGTTCCAGACGCTGCTCGTTGTGCAGCCTGACGAGGAAACGCAGACTGCAGGCGGCTTGTTTGCGCCAGATACCGAGGAAGAGGATGAAGTCAACACGGAACAGGGTCTGATTGGAGCGTTTGACACGTACGCCATCAACATCATCTGCCAGTTAAAGCAGGGCGGCGTACGACTCCAAGTCAACTACGACAAGGAAATCGTGGCAGCTGAGCAAATGGCAAACATCATCTCGCAAATCGAGTTTATGCTGCAACAGTTTTGTACCTCGAACCTCGACGATAAGCTGGGTGACTTTATCTCTCTCAACACAGTAGATTTGGCCAACGTCTGGACTTGGAACTCGGTAGTGCCCGAGACTGCTAGTCGCTGTGTACATGACATTATCGCTGTATCTGTTGCTAGACAGCCCAACGATGTGGCCGTGCATGCCTGGGACGGACAGCTAACATATCAGGAGCTTGATACATGGTCAACCCAAATAGCTCACTATCTTGTTACTCTCCGAGTCAAGGGCTTCGTTCCCCTGTGCTTTGAAAAATCAATGTGGACGCCGGTCGCGATGCTCGCTGTCATGAAGGCTGGTGCCGCATCGGTGGCAATGGACCCAGCACAGCCAGAAGAACGGCTCAGGATGATTGTACAGCAGGTCAAGGCTACACTGGTACTGTCCTCTGAGAACCAGCGAGACATTGCGGACCGGCTCGTTGCGGCTACGGCAGCAAGTTCTGTAGTCGTTGGCGAGACGGCGTTGACTCAGCTCCCAGTCCCCGGTCCGACCGCCAAGCTGCCTGTCGTGAAGCCGGAAGATGCGCTGTACGTCGTCTTCACTTCGGGCAGCACAGGCAAACCCAAGGGTGTCGTGGTCACGCATTCCAACATGAGCAGTGCCATCCAGCATCAACAGCAGGCTCTCAAATTCAGCAAAGCTTCGAGAGTGTACGATTTCGCGTCGTACACGTTCGATCTCGTCTGGTGCAACCTCCTCCAGGGCCTTGCCGCAGGAGGCACAATCTGCATCCCCAGCGACCAGACGAGGAGAACCAGCCCTCTGCAAGGAATCGGCCAGCTCGAGGCCAATGTGTCGCTACTCACTCCTTCAACCATTCGAGCCCTTGACGTGGCGGGATTGGCTAACCTCGATACGCTCCATTTGATTGGCGAGTCCTTTAGACAGGATGACATTGCCTACATCCCGCACAAGACGGCCATCCACAACATGTATGGACCGAGTGAGTGTACCACATTTGCAACACTCCATCGCGTCTCAGAGGCGCGCGGTTCGGAAAAAACCATTGGCAAGGGAGTAGGTCTGAATACGTGGGTCACCGAGGTTAGTGACCACAACATCCTGACGCCCGTCGGAGGCATTGGTGAGCTATTGTTGGAAGGGCCTCTAGTGACGCTGGGCTACCTCAACGAGCCCAAGAAAACTGCACAAGTATTTGTTCAAGACCCGGCTTGGCTGCTGCGCGGCGGCTCAGGACCCAATCAACCCGGTCGCCATGGACGTCTGTACAAGACCGGTGACTTGGTGCGTTATCACCAAGACGGCAGCTTGACCTTTGTCGGCCGCAAGGACACCCAGGTCAAGGTCAACGGTCAGCGCCTCGAACTAGGAGAAGTCGAGCATGTCGTTCGGAAATGTCTTCCAAATGGTGTCAATGCCGGTGTCGTGGTCGAGCTTATTACGCCCTCCAAGGGCATCAAGCCAATTCTAGTCGCCTTTTTGGACATTAGTTCATCAGTCAAAAGCTCCATCGGCAACGCGATCGAGGTGTTAAATGACGCCATGAAGCCCATTCTTGTCGGCTTCGAGGAGAGACTCGCCGAGCAGCTTCCTGCCTACATGACGCCGTCTGCTTTCATGCCCGTCCTTGGGTTTCCGCTTACCGCAAGCGGCAAGATGGACCGCCGCAGTCTGCGCGCCAAGGGCGAGGCACTGACCCTGGAAGAATTGACCGCAAATGCCGGCCAGCAAGAAAAGCAAGCCCCCGAGACTGTTGCCGAGCGACAGATTCAGAGCCTGTGGTCTACCGTCCTCAACATCAGCCCGGATAGTATCGGCAGAGATGATAGCTTCCTGCGCATTGGTGGAGACTCCATCAGTGTCATGAAGCTCGTAGAGGCCGCGCGTCAGCAAGACGTCTTCCTTACCGTGGCAGACGTGTTCAAGAGCCCTCGACTCAGGGACCTGGCGGCCAGCATCAACGAGCGCTGCCAAATTCAGGTGAAAGAAGTCGCCCCATTCTCACTTCTCCAGCCTAGCTTCAGCTCCGACAATGTCCGAGCCCAAGCTTCCAAGCTCTGCTCCGTTGCCGCCGACCAGATCCAAGACATCTTCCCCTGCACGCCGCTGCAACAAGGTCTGCTCGCGCTCACCGCAAAGCGCGCGGGCGACTATGTCGGCCAGGAAATATTCACCCTTCACCAGACCATAGACATTGCCCGCTTCAAAGAGGCTTGGAACAGCCTGGTTGCCGCAACTCCCATTTTGCGAACACGCATCATCGACCTGCCCGGACAAGGCATTGTGCAGGTTGTGGTCCTAGAACAGCCAGAATGGCCCACCGACGCCGAATATGCCATCGACCTCAAATTTCTTGCAGACAAGGATAGACTCCAGTCGATGGGCCTGGGCACATCACTGACACGATTCCGGCTCGTTCACCAAGCTGGTCACCATCACCTTGTCTGGACAATCCACCATGCCCTCTACGACGGATGGTCACTGCTGTCCATGCTCAACTCTCTCGAAAAAGCATACAATGGTGAAGAGGCCTCTTCGGCTGTGCTTTTCCAGGGTTTCGTCGCCCACATGATCAACAATGATCCAGCGCAAGCAGCAGATTTCTGGGGCCGCGAGATGGAAGGCCTTGAAGCGCCTAGCTTCCCAGCGCTGCCGACTTTTAATTACCAACCGATTGCCAGTCAGTCCATAATACGAAAGATCAGTGGTCTGCGTTGGCCTCGGGTTGATGTAACTCCTTCTATCGCAATCCGAGCCTCTTGGTCCATTGTCGCTGCTCAATATACTGGTGTGGACGACGTTGTGTTTGGCGCAACAATCGCAGGGCGCAGCGCGGCCGTGCCTGGTGTCGAGTCCATGGTTGGCCCGGCCATCGCAACAGTCCCTCTCCGCGTCAGATTTGACGACCGTTCCAAGACAGTTGCGCAGTTCCTCATCGGCATGCAGGAACAAGCTGTAAAAATGATTGAGTTTGAACAGACGGGCCTGTCACAGATCAGCCGGGTGAGTGCAGAGGCGAAAGCAGCATGTCAGTTTCAAACGCTGCTCGTCGTGCAACCAATTGAAGAAACCCAAATCGGCAGCGACCTGTTCCTTCCGGACAGCGATGACGATCAAGAGCAGGGTTTCATGGGGTCCTTTGATACGTATGCTGTCAATGTCATTAGCGATCTGGAACAAGATGGTCTGCAGCTGCAGATTACGTATGATGAAAACATCATACCCGTCGAAAACATGACGAGAATTGCCGCCCAGATGGAACACATTCTTCGACAACTCTGCAACGCCGATAGGCTGCATGCTAAGCTGGCCGACGTCATGTCCATCAACACGCTGGATCTGGACGACATCTGGAAGTGGAATGCGACGGTTCCAGAGGCCCTCCATCGCTGCGTGCACGACTTGATCAAGGAGACGGAGGATAGACAGCCACAAGCGATCGCCATTCATGCGTGGGACGGCCAGTTCACCTATCAAGATCTCGACAAGTGGTCAACACAACTCGCTCATCAGCTGGTGAAACTTGGGCTGCGTGCAGGGTCCATCGTGCCCATTTGCTTTGAAAAGTCTAGGTGGGCATCAGTGGCGATGCTGGCGGTGATGAAGGCTGGCGGCGCATCGGCAGCATTGGACCCAGCTCAGTCAGAAGAACGATTGGCCACGATTGTTCAACAAGTCCAGCCACAGTTGATGCTCGCATCGTCCGGCTGCCAAGAACTTGCCAAGAGACTGGCAGAGCCTCCTGGAACTGCTGTCATTGCAGTAGGCGAGACGCAGATCAGCCAACTTGCAACCCAGGACGATGCCAAGTTGCCAATAGTCGCACCTCACTGCCCGCTCTTTTTGCTGTTCACGTCTGGAACTACCGGAACCCCCAAGGGTGTCATTGTCACCCATTCCAACTTTAGCAGCACAATCCTCCACCAGCACGGCTACTTTGGCTACGACAACTCTGCTCGGGTCTATGATTTCTCATCGTATGCTTTCGACGCAGCCTGGCTCAATCTCCTGCTTTCCCTGGTCGGCGGGGCCTGCCTCTGTGTGCCTTCTGACGACGAGCGCTGCAACGACGTAGCCGAGTCAATGAAGCGATATCAAATCACGCATGTTGACATGACGCCGACGGCCGCCGGCTTGCTACCAGAGAGCGCCCTGCGCAAGCTGCATACAATGACGCTCGGCGGGGAGCAGCTCCGGCCTGTGGATGCGCAGAGGTGGGCAAAGTTGGTCAAGAACGTGCGCAACATGTACGGTCCCAGCGAGTGCACGGCGACGGCCACGATTTTGAGCATCGACTCCCAGGCTATAGTCAAAGACAGCATCGGAAAGGGCGTTGGTCTCTGCACCTGGATCGTTGATGCAGAGACTTCAAGCTCACTCGTGCCCATCGGTTGCGTTGGCGAGTTGTTGCTCGAGGGTCCCTTGGTAGGTCCGGGTTATCTGAACGAGCCCGAGAAAACTGCCGCAGCCTTCATCGAGGATCCTGCCTGGCTGGTACGGGGCGGGCTCAACTACACTGGCCGCCGGGGTCGCCTGTATAAAACGGGCGATTTGGTTCGCTACCATCATGACGGCAGCATCATATATGTCGGCCGTCGGGACACGCAAGTCAAGATCAACGGACAGCGTCTCGAGCTGGGTGGGGTTGAACACGTTATACAAGAGTATCTCGCCAGCACCGGCGGCGAGACTGGTGTCGTGGTCGAGCTCGTGAAGCCCTTCCAAAGCCACAAGCCCGTCCTCGTGGCCTTCTTGGACTCTACAACAACACCAGTCCATGAGCTTACGCAAAAGCTCCAAGCCGGCTTGGAGGACGTCCTAATCCAGTATCTCCCCACGAGCGTGACCATCACAACGTTCTTCCCCGTCACTGGCTTCCCGCAGACAGCGACTGGCAAGCTGGACCGTAAGAGCCTGCGCGCCAAGGTGGAAGCGCTCACGCTGCAAGAGCTCACCGCCGCCAACATTTACCAAATCGAGAAGCGCTCGCCCAGCACAGACGCCGAGCGTCTGATGCAAAAGCTCTGGGCCGCGGTGCTGGACATCAGCAAGGAGAGCATCGGCGCCGACGACAGCTTCATGCGTGTCGGTGGCGACTCCATCAGTGCGATGAGGCTGGTCGGGGCTGCGCGACAGCGTGGCTACAGTCTGACTGTCGCCGACGTGCTCCTCCATCCAAAGTTATCCGACACTTCACAGAGGCTGCGTCGCATTGAAGATTATGAGCCCGCCGAGAGTGCGCCGAAAGCACCCCTCCAGTTGCTGCCATCCAAGATATCCAATGAGCGTCTTGAAACTGTTCTACAGAAATGGAGCTCCCGCGATGAACAGGCGCAGTATATTTCCCCCGTCACGGACGAGCAGGCGCGTAGTCTCTCCATGACGTACTCTGCGTCCCGAAGCATGCTGTTTTACCACGCCTTCGATTGCTCCACCGACGTCGACTTGTTGAGCATGATCAAGGCGTGCTCGGTTCTGGTGTCACGGTTCGACATTCTGCGCACCGTCTTCATCGTGGAGGGCGACTCCTTCTTGCAAGTTGTTCTTCGCTCCATGAGCCTGGAGGCGCCCACCATCGTGGCAGAGCAGGGCGAGGATGTTGAAACGTGCATGACGGCCCTGCTTCGTCGCGAGTCGTCCAAGGCGCTGGGCCTTGGTGTACCGCTTACCAAGTTCTACATCATTTACTCTGAGCAGCAGCACATGTACAGAGTGATATTGCGTCTGTCTCACGCGCAATTTGATGCCATCAGCTTAGGTCAAATCTGGTCAACTTTCGAGGACGTTTGCAAGGATGGAATCAAGGCCAGCTCAGAGCCTGTTTCGAGCTTCACTGCGCACATAGAGTCCATTTCCAGGCTTGACAAACCGCAAGCAGTGACTTACTGGCGTGAGTTGCTACAAGGATGCTCCGTGACGAAGCTAAACGAAAGCATCTCCCACGATATCAAGCACGATGCGGGGATTTCGGTGACGAACTCCATTCCGCAAAGCCAACTCCGTTCATTGGATTTCACATTTTCCACCGTGCTTAGCGCTGCTTGGGCTTATGTGCTTGCCAAAAGATCACAGATTGACGATGTGGTGCTCGGGATTTTGGCGCACGGGCGAGACCAAGCTCTTAGCGAGGGTGTCTGCGGACCATGCGTGAATGTTGTGCCGCTGCGTGTCACACTTAAAGATGACTGGCGGGTACAGGATCTCCTCGGCGCCGTCCATGCTCAAAGAGTGGCCAGCATTCCGTATACTCAGCTTGGCTCTCGCGAAATTGTGCGCAGCTGCACGGACTGGTCGCAAAATGCCTACTATGGCACCGTGATTCGCCACAATAGCTACAGTGACGACGAGAACAGGGCGAGTCGCATGCACATTTTCGAGTCTCTAGGCTCGAGCGCAGCTCCGGTTGATATTGACGATGTCGAGGTCCACATCATTGCTGTTTCGAGCAATGACAATATTGATGTCGAGATCTGCTTCGCGGCGAACGTGGTTCCCGCCGATGTTGCTCATCAATTGGCAGCGGACCTGCAGGAAACTATTCTGCAGTTTTACAATGGACTGGTTGCGCCTCTGCATTCTCTGCAGGAGCTGCCTCCTCTGAGTTGCTCGCTGCCTATACTCTCAAAGCCCGTCCATGTCAATGGCATCGAGGCCAAGACATTACTGGCGGAGAGCTGCCCACCTGCCAAGACGGAAGCTCTGCGCGCGGCTTGGAAAAGCGTGCTTGGAGATGGTGTTGAGCTGGATCTGGAGTCGCCAGAGACGTTTTTCGATCTGGGAGGTGACTTGATTGGTGCTGGCGTCCTTGCTGCCCATGTTGCAAGCCAGGGGTATCTCATGAACACCGAGGATGTCTTTCAGCATCCAACTTGGCTGTCGCAGCTGGCTTTGCTTGCCGGCCGGGCGCATTGATGGAGTTTGTCCGTAATATCAGGACGGGTCGTTGAAGGGAAAGAAAGGGCTAGGCTTCGACTTGAGCTGCCCGTAAAATATTGTCTGTACGAGGAATAACGGAGAATTTTCCTTTGTCTCTCCTTATAAAGTTAGCTTATCATGTTAGAAAATCTTGTGAGAGTTTCCTACCACTAAGCACACTATATTTGCGAAGGTCCCTTTAGAGAAGTCGTTTGATCTTGTTTCGGGGCAATTGTCCCGCTCTGATGACGCAGACGCGCGATGCAAACGTGGAGGCACGGAAGCTCCCATCGACGCGTTGTGGCGTCCCACCCAGATCTCCGCCAAACGACAGCTACCCGACATCATCGACACAGAGATTCTCATCTTTAAACGTCCGTATTCAAGCGGGAAACTCCCTTTTGAGCGCTGGATAATTGTATTTAAATCGTGTTTCACGTCATCGAGTGTCCATTTACGTATCGGACGATAGCTTTTTCTTTCCCCGAGGCTGGTTGAGTTCGGACTCGGCCTTGCGGTGAATTCCCGTCTCCGCAAAAAGCCGCTGGCGTCCACTTCTCAAGGCTTTCTCCGAGATAGATCCCCGACCATAATAAGCCTGACAACCTCAGTCCGCCATTCCCACAAGGCCTCCCCCTCATGTCTACGCCGTAAACAAACATCGACACTCACACACTCACATCCTTCCACAGGATGCTACAGAGCCGCATACTGGGGCGAGCAGCTACCAGCCGCTGTCGCGTGCCTCGCCTCCCGTCCTCAACCACCAGTGGCGGACAATGGCTCGCGCGACGCAGCGCCCATACCGGCGGGCCCTTCCAGCCGATGCGGCCTCCATCACCGCAGGAGCTCGGCCGTCCGCAAGCCGCCAAGCAGTACAAGCGTGGCCGCAAGTGGACGAGGCGCTTCCTTTGGACAGCAGCGGTGCTGGGCGGCGTCTACGCCATCGACAACCAGGTGTATGCGGCCGGCTTGACGCGCACGGCGCGCACCTTTGGCACCACGCTGCTCGTCGCGCTCGACTACAACATCAATTTCCGGGCGGAGCCTTGGTTCGGCGGCTCCGTGGCGGACCTGCACCACCGCAGCGCGGAGCGCATGGCCACGCTGCTGCGCGAGAACGGCGGGCTGTACCTCAAAATGGGCCAGGCTATTGCCATGCAGAGCGCCATGCTGCCACCGGCGTTTCAGAAAATGTTTGCCCGCATGTTTGACGACGCTCCTCAGGACGACTGGCATGACGTCGAGGCTGTCATTCGTGCGGATTTTGGCAAGAGCGTCGAGGAGGTCTTTGGGGTCAGCTTCACGGGGAAACCCGGGTACGGTGTCATGGAGAAAAAGGCGCGCGCCAGCGCGAGTGTGGCGCAGGTGCACTGGGCGAGGTTGCCAGATGGACGAGAAGTGGCGATCAAGGTCCAGAAGCGGGATATTGCCAAGCAGATTTCATGGGATCTATGGGCATTCAAGTACGTCTTCTTCTAGGCAGGGACTGAAACGACAAACATGCTAACGATTCATAGGAGTGTGGCCTGGATCTACTCGAAATGGTTCGACATTCCCTTCTACAGCCTGATTCCGTACGTGGCCGAACGTCTCGAACTGGAGACCGATTTCGTCAACGAAGCCGAAAATTCGGAAACGATGCGCAATCTCATTTACAACGAAAAGAGCATGCGCGGCCGTGTCTACATACCCATCACGTACCCGGAGCTTACCTCGCGCCGCGTCATGACGGCCGAGTGGATCGAGGGCGTACAGCTCTGGGACAAGAAGGCGATGACGGGCCGGTGGATGGGCGGCCGAGGAAAGGGCACGCCTGGAGCGCGCGCGCCACTGCCCGACGTCGACATGGACGCCATCCGGCGCGAGGTACGGACGCAGCCGAACCAGGACCGGCTCAAGCCGGAGCGGCAGGAATGGAAGGGCCCGCGGGGCCAAGGCGGCCTGGGACTGTCGACCAAGGAGGTCATGGCGACGGTGACTGACCTGTTTGCGGCGCAAATATTCCAATGGGGCGTGGTACACTGCGACCCGCACCCTGGCAACGTCTTTGTTCGGCGGCTGCCGAGCGGGCGGGCCGAGGTGGTGCTCATCGACCACGGTCTGTACGTGTACATGTCGCCGACGTTTCGCAACCAGTACGCCGAATTTTGGAAGGCGCTCATGACGTTTGACAATGCGACGATTGAGCGGGTGACGTCGCAGTGGGGCATCAAGAGCGCAGACTTTTTTGCCAGTGCGACGCTGATGCGACCGTACGAGGGCGGCAGCCAGTCGACGCGCGAGGCGCTGCTCAGCAAGGACATGGAGGGCAAGACGGCGGCGGAGCGGCACCACGCGATGGAGCAAAAGATGAAGCAAGGGCTGCGGGACATGCTCGCGGACGAGGAAAAGTGGCCCAAGGAGCTGCTGTTTATCGGACGCAACATGCGCATCGTGCAGTCGAATAACCAGTACATGGGGTCGCCGGTGAACCGCATCAAGATGATGGGCGAGTGGGCGAGCAGGAGCCTGTTCCGGGACACGAGCCTGGGGTGGCGGGCGCGTGTGCGCAACGCCTGGCGGCACGTCCTGTTCAAGGTGGTCATGACGGCGTCGGACGTGGCCTTTTACGTGTTCAAGGTGCGGCAGTGGCTGGGGCTCGGGGGCAACATGGAGGACGTCATGGAGCAGCGGATGAAGGACATGGCGCAGGACATGGGGATTGAACTGCAAAACGACGTCTTTAGCGGCTAGTTGAGGCTGACCGTACATTCTTGTGTTGTGTCTGCTTGATCTGATCATTTTTTATACATGTTCGTGGATGTGGAGGAAAGACGTGCTGCTTTTTATACATGGAGTTTTTGGGGAGGCATTGTACATGTACTAGACTAGACCATCTCGGCTTTCATTTTTTTTTTTATTTGCATAGAGGGGGGGGGCCAGAAAGAACATACACTCTCCAATATCATATAGATGATGAACATGGCACGTATAAGCTCATGATTCGTGTGCATGTTCGAGAGCCTTACAGCACCTGGGATAAGGGATGGAAGCATGTTCCACCTCCAGGATTAGACGTGAGGCGACGGCAAATGCGCTTCAGGACTACCGGCAACAGAACAGGTGGGTAGCCGCCGACGCTAGCTCCAATACTCCGTAGCTGGTGTAATACTACGTAATTGTGTAATGATGGTCTGTATCTGGGTGGTGGTGGTGGTGTGGTCCACATCATGGTTAGTAGCCTAATAGGTATGCAGGTACGCACGGTGATACGGGACGATGCGATGCTACTGGTCGGGCGATTTCCTGCTCGGGGCTGACGAGGCCCTGCCAGCAGGAACCTTTTTTTTTTTTTTTTTTTCAGGCTTATTATTTCTCTCTCTCTTCCTCCTCTTTGTTTGCGGCAACTTGGCTGACGAGCGCGTGACACTGCTTCGCTGCGTCGTCGTGCCGACAATGCCCTCGCCCTTGTCAAAGGGCAGCGTGCCATTCACATTTGGTCCCTGCAGTAGCCTGCCGCAAGCTTGCAAGGGGGGGGGGGGGGTTCTTTGCTAGTAAGGAGGGATAATAGGTAGGAAACAGCTGTTTTTGCGATGGGGGATTGATGGGATGATCAGTGAGTGCGGATCCTCCCGCTGTGGCGGAAAAGGAAAGACGTCGCGATGGCTTTTTTAAAGTGTGAGGAGGTTTTGTTTCTTTTTCTATTTAGCGCTCTCATCAGATTTTGCAAGGATCAACTGGTATTCTGGAATCAACTTATCAAGTCGTCTCGTTTGCATCGTGCCCAATTATTTTCCTCTCGGGTGACATGGGCCCCCAGGCTCCCGTTGTTTTGAGATTGACAAGGTTGCATAAGAGGAGCAAAGAGAGGGGGGAGGGAGAGGGGGCGCCAATGCGAGATGTCGTGGCATTCATGCAACTACCAGTTATTTGAGACTTCATTCGCGAAAGAAGAATGTTTGATGTAAATGAAACGGAAAAGCCACATTTTCCTTTTTTCAATCCGATGCAGGGCGCAGGCGCAGGCGCATCTCTCTTTCGGTAACCGGACGTGCCGGGTGCAGGCATGCGTTCAACGTGGTTTTTTTTTCTTCTTCTCTTCTTATTCTTCTTCTTCTTGCCTTCTTTTTCTGACGAGCATGAGGCGGCCCAAAAATAGGTGAATCGAAGCGCCGTGTCTCGGACTGGGATATCGCTCATTGGCTCGGTTAATGAGTAGCTGTCTACAAATCAAAAGTACTCACCCAAAAAATTTGGAGGTTACTGAGAGTTGTAATTACTGAGTAATACAGACCGTACGTTTGTGGCATGATGAAGTCCAGATCAATGCCGAGCCAAGAGAAACCCTAAATTGAAAAAAGAAGAGCATTTATTTTTGCCCAATTGTCTTGAGGTGTGTCGCAATGCAGCCCCTGTTCATCTCTTTCCCTCCACTACGTCGTTATGCGCGACATTGGACTCAGCCAGAAGCCAGCGCGATTGGCTCAGCCAAGCAGTGGAGCAATTGCCGTATCAAGACCAGGCGTTTCGTTTCTGCACAATGAACGGCTTGCGGCCGCTCTCACACTGGAACTTGCAATTTTCTTCCAGAGTTTTCCTTTGGCTGCAGTCTGCATCGTCGACGCATTGGCTGAAAGAAGCCAACAGGGGATAAGGTAGTTAGCGCCAAGTTTGGGGGGGTAGAGAGGGACAAGAATCAAAAGAGATGGGTTCGCCAAGGAAGGGCTTTGGGAGAGACTCGACAATTAAGTTGTGCAATGATTCAGTGTACGGATAGGGTTGACTCGCTGGGTTGGAGTCGAAGGAGGGTAATGGGGAAGGGTGGAGGGAAGTGCACTTGCCATCTACTAATAAGCACATGAACGATATCCAAACTCAAACTTGGATGCAATAATCATCAATCGCTTCAAGTTCTCTTCATTCGCTGGTGGAAAATTCTCAATTCACCATACTTGGGTACCGATCTACAACCGCCGCCCACAGCGGGCTATTTCAGTGGAGGCTGAGTGGATTTTTGTAGCAGCTGCCTCCCTGCAAATCAAGCACCTGGGGGCGCAAGCGAACGTGGACGAGGGGTGCAAAGCCCACTGTCGCCCCGTACGAAATCTCTCGGCGCGTGTTGAAGCATGGGATGGTTTGCTTGGGGCCCCTGCACTGCAGTATTGACAACTCGAGATTCGGAGTAGCGAGGGAGTTTGAACTTGAGAACAACGAGGGAATGATTGAGGCAGGGTGGTGAGAGATTGCAGATGAGTGGCGGACCAGTTGCGGCGCAACAACTATAGTCAACAAGCTAACAGGAATAAAAATCGGGAAATTCTTCTCGTGGTTGTACAAAAGTAAAGGAGCGTCGAACCGTCTTGCTTAATCACTCTGCCCAACTATTATGCTTTCTTCGATCGCGCACGTCCACACCTTGGGCCGGCGCCACGAGTGCCGTTGTTCGCACAAGTACCACTGCAAAGCTGCACCATGCCTCAAACTGCCTAAGGTAGGTACCCAACCAACGTTGGCTGATGAGCCATCTGTATCCCATGCCGCGTACACAGCTGCCGAAGCTACCTACCTAGTTAGATTCTCAACTCGGACAAGGCTCGTCTTTAGCCCTCCATAGTGGCCAGGCTCAGTCCCCTCCCTCCCCTCCTGTCCTCCCCTCCAACAGGCTCCAAGGCCCCAAGCCGCCCGCCACTCAGTGCCAGGGGTCTCCCCTCCCACTCTACCAGCCCAGACTGTCCCCGTCGTAGTCGCACAGCCTGTGCCCGGCTGGGTACTCGCACCTGGTAGCGTCAGTTTATCCAAACTCGTGCCGCCTCCTTTTGTCTGCGGATATTTCGTCCTAGTCTTCTTTTGCGTACATTTCTTCCTTTTCTCTCCCTCTTATCTTCCATCTTCCCATCGCCCATTCCTCTTCTTGCTGGCCGTTTGTCGCCGCCGTCGCCGCCAGTCTCCCCATATCTACGTCACCTCGACTGAACCCGACAACCTGCCTAGCCTCACCTTGTACATCGCTAGCCACCCGTCTTGTGGCTTGATCTCTCCCTCTTGCGCCACGACGCCGTTGACCTGCGTTTGCTGTTACCGATATCAGCAAAAGAAATTATACATTGGCCATTGAGGGGTCTTTTACACTCTTTTTTTTCTCCTCCACCCTCCTATGCGCCCTCGTTTGATCCGTTGCCCTTAGCCGTTACCTTTGCATTCATCCAATAGCTGCCGCTGCTCGCACGACACTCTCCCTCCTACCTACCTAGATATACATCAAACCGCCTCACCTACCCCGACAAACGGCCCATTTTGGCAATAGCTTCACGCCTCGCTTAGCCTCCTTCCCCTCCTTACTCTCGCCATGGAGCCTCCCGCTTCGCCTCCCGCCTCTCGGCGTCCCAGCTTCGGCAGCCTCCTGCGGCGCTCCAAGAGCGGCGACATAGGCAAGAAGGCTCAGGCTGCTCGCGAAGCCGAGCTCGAGCGCCAGCGCCAGCGCCGCCCGCCTCGCCTTCCCGACCTTGCCAACACCGCCGACCAGCAGCTCTCAAAGTCACTTAGCACCCAGTTGCGTCTCGATCCCGCCCAATTCTCCTCCAACGGCCCTCAGGCGCCCTACAACGGGCCCAGTCACTTCAACGCCGGACGCTACGACTCCTCGGGCAGCATCGCCAACTCTCGCAGCTACACCAACAACGCTGCCCCGCCCCCCATCCCAGCGACTCATCATCCTGTTCAGCCGCCGCCCTTCGATCCCTACGCAGCCACCGAGAGCATGACGCACCGAGGCAGGTACAGCTACGCCAGCAGTGCCATCAGCACCATCAACAGCCCTAGAAGGGTGCGCCGTCGCAAGGATCCTACCCCTTTCAAGTAAGTTACTGATTTTAAACACGTTGGTGTGCTTCACCCCGTCCAGTGGCTCTGCCGCTCTCTCTCTGTGTCAATGGAGTCTCGCCTTCCTTCATCTTCGCGCTTGCCGCTGCCTGTCTCACCATGCCACTTTGTGCCAACCAAGTCTCGTGTTCTTCATCATGGCTCTCGCCGCTGACTCGTCTGCCAGTGTTCTCGTCATTGGCGCTAAAGACTCGGGAAAAACCTCTTTTCTCGAATTCCTCAAAACCGCCCTCGCTTTGCCTCCTAGACGCCGTCCCAGGAAACAGGAGCAGCCAGAGTATCAGGCACCGCTGCCTGCCGAGGGCAACTTTGTTCCTCACTACCTCGAGACGGAAATCGATGGCGAGAGCATTGGCCTGACTATTTGGGATTCCGAAGGCCTCGAGAAGAATGTCGTCGATCTCCAGCTCAGAGAAATGTCGGCCTTTATCGAAAGCAAATTTGACCAAACCTTTGCTGAAGAGATGAAAGTGGTGCGCTCGCCTGGTGTGCAGGACACCCACATTCACGCCGTCTTTCTCATGCTCGATCCTGCTCACATCGACCGCAACATTGCCAACGCGCGCAAGATGCAGATGCAGCCCGATGACAATCAAAATGGCTTTCGCTCCAGCAATACCAAAGTCACGGGCGCTCTTGACTATGACATGGGTCTCCAGGTCTTGCGCTCGCTCCATAGGAAGACGACCGTGATTCCCGTCGTTGGCAAAGCCGACACCATTCCCACAAAGCACATGAACGTCCTCAAACGCGCCGTTTGGGACAGCATTCGCCTAAATAATCTCGACCCGCTCGAAACTCTTGGTCTCGAAGACGAATTCAGCAGCGTTATTAACGAAGAAGATGAGGATATTGAGGCCGACTCGGATACCCTACCCCAGGACATGAGCGGCGACTCTGACACGCCGCCCGGCTTGAGCCCGGTCAAGCGTTCCCCCGGCAAGCGAGTCTCGTCGCAAACCATGATTCGTCACAAGGCTTCTCAGGAAAACAAGGAAGAGGAGCTACCATTTTTACCTCTTTCTACCATCAGCCCTGATTTGTACGAGCCCAGCGTCGTCGGCCGCCAGTTTCCCTGGGGCTTTGCCGATCCCTACAACGAGACGCACTGCGATTTTCAGCGGCTCAAGGAGGCCGTTTTCAGCGAGTGGCGCAACGACTTGCGCGAGGCTAGCAAGGAGCAGTGGTATGAAGGCTGGCGAACAAACAAGCTCAAACACCGCGAAAACTCGTACCGTCGTCGCTAGGGGACCTTCATCTACGACGCTGATTTGCCTTTGCTCATCAAGTTTATACCATGATCACAACACTGCACAAAATACCATGCGACGAATCCGCATCTCCGTCCTGATATCCGATCTTTCTTCTCTTCTTTCTCGGAACCTTCGACCATGCGCTGGGATGGGTCCGAGTATACTCTTTTGCATTTAACCGCTGCGGCGCTCTGCTGCGCTGCGTCATGCGACACGTTACCTTGAAATTTTCTTCTTTCTTGTTTCTTTTCTTTTTTTTTTTGCTTCATTTGCAAATCCTCTATACCCATTGTATCAGGATTTACCTAACGAACTTGTCCACTGATGGCCTCTTGACGTCTCATTAAGCACGTTTACACTTTTGACCCTTGCCGTTATATTTCTTTCTATTTTACTTTGAGCGCTGGAATATTTCGCGATGGAAGTTGTCTCTGCAACATGCACCTGTGTTATATTTTGTTTGTCTAGTCTTGTTTTTGACAGGGTGGAAGATAGTTTGGAGCCGTACATTGGACGGGGCAGATTAAAGTAGTGCAAATATACAATCAACATGTCTGACATCAATACGCTGAACCGTAATGTGCGTTCTTTTTCATGCCGAGCGAGTCCTTGCGGAACATGTGCGCTAACAACATATGCTTACCTTTTGACATGTAAAGAAAACCCGTAGTAAGATGGTTGAAAAAGCAGAGTAGGCCGAGAAAAAAACTCCAAGACCCTAGCCAAAATAATGAATAAATCACCATCGCCGCAATAACAACATGATAAACTCCCCTGACCTTTCTCCTCGAGATGCGCCCATTCACATTGCTTCGTAACCAGATAAAACCATGAACCTTACTTTCCTCCCGTCCCAACTACACGAGCCCCTTGCCATTCTGCCAACCGCCCCTCACCTGTCGGGCTTGACGCTTCACTCACTCAGACCCCGGCGTGTCACGAACCTGGACCGGTATATATTCCGTGTTGGTCGGCCTGCCGGTGTTCTTGTCAATGTCCGCCTCCATGCGCTCATAATTCTTGCCGTGCTTCAGCAGCCGTTCCTTTTCCTTTGGCCCGAGCGTGACCCAGTCGAATCCATAGGGCAGGGGCTCGTCATTGAGTATGTACTTGACCTTGAGGTTGCGCGCGCGGTCGCGGTAGGCCTGCTGGTCGCGGGGATGCTCAAACAAGTGTTTTGCCTGGCATTCAATATCAGCCCACTTGGCATAGTGCTTGGCGATGCTGGCGAGGAGCGCCTCGTCGTCGTGCTGGCTCCAGCGAACTCGCCCGTTGTGCATGGAGGGACGAGGGCGAGGCACAGAGGATGCGTCGCCGTCGGCAAGGGCAACTGTAGTGGTAGTAGTGGTGGTGCCGCGCGCGTCGTTTCTGGGCACGACAGAGTTGGCTTGGCGGGCGTGCTTGTCGACCTGTGTAGAACCACCGACGGCCGTGGTGGATGTGCTGAGAGAAGAAGAGGGGAAAAACGGCGAATGCTCTTGCTGCTGCTGCTGCTGCCGGCGGATTTCTCGGTCCACGCGCGTAGCGTCTGCCTTTGTAGTCAGACGCCTTTTGAGATGAACGGCTTCGCTGATGGTTCGCGTATCCGTCTCAAATACGTCGTCGTCATCACCATCGTCGTCGCCGGTGGTGGCTTGGTCGTGCGTGCGCTTGCTGCGCTGATGGTGATTAGCTGGTGTCGACGATACTCTGTCCGCAGGACGATGGGATAAAGCGGACGGGAACGGCGCCGCGCCGTGATCGACGGCAAAGATGCCCCCGCTGGCGGTGACTTGGACGCGCTCGAGAGCCTCGGCGTCGGCTTGATCGCGAAACAGACTGCGGCCGACTTCCGTGTTCGAGGCGCGCACAATGGGCTGCGACTCGTCTTCGTCGGAGCTGATATCATCTTCTCCTCCACTGGCAGCGTCGAAAAACTCGTTTGGGCTTTGGTCGCGATGCTCGAGTTGCTTCCAGATGCCGCGCGAAGCGTCAATTGGCTCCCCAAAATCTCGAAAGACGGTTTGTATGGTAGCCAGCAGGCTTTTAGCAGGGTACTGCTTGCGAAGCGTGGGCAGATTAGAAAAGGTTACATTGTTTTTGCCAATGTGCTTGCTGAAGACGGCAATATGTTCGCGACATAGACTATCCAGCTCCTGGGTGTCGATGCTGGCAAAGCGCTTGTACGGTCCGTTCTCCAAGGTCGCGTTGATTTGCGCGGAGGTCGGATCTTTGCGATGATCGCAAAAGATGTCGTACATGATTTTACGCGCATCACTGTTCTTGTCAGCCTTGGTAAGCGCAGCCAGTACGTGCGCGACGCGAACTTCAAGTGCCAGTTTCAACACGGCCTCAGTAACATTGATTGGAAAGCCAAAACCACCGGTAATAAGATCTTGAAACTCTTCATCGATGATCCTCAACTTCTCCACATTAGGGCTGCCAGCTTCGTCCAAGTTCTTCCAGGCGCCCTCCCAGATAGTTTCTAGCAGTGTGGCGAGATTAGCCAGGATCACGGCTACTTTCAAGGCATCGAGCTCATCGTTGGTCAATGGCGTAGTAGCCCAGGCCCAGTGCAAATAGGGAGCATATCCCTCGTCCACGAGAAACTGTTTGCGCACAGATGCGAAATTATCGATATCCATTATAAAAGCCCGGCGCGCGAGCTTATCCTTATCGCCAAAGACTCTATAGTGAGAGAGGATAATCTCGGCCGTGCTGCCTAGCTTGTAAACGCACTGGCACATGAACTCAAGGTCCTCTTCAGAGACTTGAGCAACGACATGTAATTGGCCATTTTCAGCGCCGACCTCAACGTCATCGTCGGAGTCTTCATTGCGCCTAGGGCTCGTGGGAATCTCGGCTTCACTAGCAGAGACGCCGCGCGGGGCGCCTTTGCGCGCGATGGGATCCGCGACGAGGGAAGAACGATATTTGACGGGTCCCGCTTGTCGAGACTGACTTCGGGTGCTTCGCGTTGGCATTGGCTCGGTCGCGGTGAATGCACGTGTTGCTCTAGTTCCACGCTTAGGAGGCATGTTGGCAGAGATTGGTCAAGGTATTTGATCGATGGCGCGAATAGATGCGGATGGCGATAATGATGAAGTAGGAAAAAACAACAAAAGTTGTTATGGGATGCAGGAGCGTTGGGGGAGTGAACTGTTGTGCCACAATGAGAAGAATCTGGGCGAAAAGAGGTAGATTTTCGGGTAATACTGTGACTGAGGAATAGATTGCAATACAAAGGGTGTATACTGAGACAGTGATTAAAGAAACATGGCTCTGCTCTGCAAAACCAGAGGATAAAAGCTGCATCAGCATCAAGGCACTGGGTTATGTCGAGGCAAAAATAGTGCGAGTTTGGGTGGGGCATTTTCACGATTCCGGGTTAAGGTTGAGGGTTAGGAATTTGGGACAAGGCAAGGGCCAAAACCTCACCCTCAAGGCAAGGTAGCCCCTACCCCTACCCCTACCCCTCATACGAACAGATTCCGAAGATGGATGGAAGCGATTTTATTCTCGACGTGCATTATTCTCATTGTCGAAAACCCTCTACGTCACCCGCGCACTCCTGCTTAACTGTGTATCACGCCGATACGGGAGGTTACCGAAAGAGATGGATGGCGCCAAACAGGAAGTGTGTTTCCTTTTCCTTTTCCTTTGTTCCCCTGCTTATTTTTACTTTTTTTCTTGCTTCTTTTACTTTTTTTTTCCGCTTCTTTTCCTTCTTCTCCCTGAATAGACTTGATTTGAAACTACACCTTCACATCTATGTAGAGCTTTCTACCTTTCTAACTTTCTTGCTTTCTAGCTTTCTGCGCCAGCTGCTCTTTCTAATGTCTGTATTGAATCATATAATTGTATTGTATTGGATCAACATCGAACGCTGGTGTGTCACAAAGGATGGCACACCAAATTGTGCAAGTAAGTGGAATCAATTCGGTACGTACCGACTCTGAACTCCCCCACCAAGACACCTTAACACCCCGGGCGCATCTTTCGAATCAGCTAGCACGTCCATGTACACCTTGACCTCGACACATTATCATCATCTATATTCACCTGCAAAATTCGTGCCAGTCACAAGGTCTGGCTGCATCCGATGCAAGATAGCAGCTGTCGGAACCGTTTTGTTTTCGCCACCCATCATCACCCGCCACGCTAGCTGATACGGGCCAGAGGAACACGACAGTGGTGGCGTTGTTATCCCGCGTCGTCAGGCAATCATCGGCAATATGCAAGTCTGGTTGTGAAAATAATGGTCTGCTCTCATCAAGTATGCTGCGGCACCGGCGCCGAAGCGGAATAGACCATCGGACGATCCAGACCAACCACAGCTCGAGCTGATGAGGCCGCCTCGACCTTGGCGACCAGATTCACTATTGCTCGGATGTTGTCAACTTGTCGTTGATTCCCTGCCGATCCACCTCACCGACGGAGCCCGGACCAGTTGCCGGATTTGACGTCTATGCCGTCTTGCTGCTCTTCGCCTTCAACGCTGCGTCTCCCCTTGCCCCCCTTTCAAAAACACCTGCAAGATAGGCGGACCGCATCACGAAAACAAACGTCTTTAGTGGAGCGCCCCCGGCGCCCCCGACTCAGTCAGCCGAACCCGTTCTTACAAGCCCTCGACTCTGATCATAGTGAATTTGCTTACTGTAAATCCAATATTGCCCCAAGTCATCGCGTTCCACATATGTGGCTGCATCACCCTCTCCTTGCCCAGCGCCAAGCATGTGAAAGCAAGGTGGCCAATGTCGCCGAGCCATAGCGCGACGAGATAGCTTCTGACCACCTTGATCTCGGAACTTGTCGCAAGAACAGCCAGTCCGACAAAGCACATGAGAAGATACATGTTGCCTAGCTGCTGCGCCATAACAATGCTATGCTCCGATGCAGGAAGCACCTGCTTGTCAGGCAATTGCTCGGCGATGAACCATGCTGGGTCCCAGATAGCGCCGATGAAGCCAGCGACTCTGCGCATGGCCGGGTTGAGGTTAGTTTTCTTGGTGTTGCTTTGGCCTTGGCCCTGTGTCGACTCACAAGGAAATCGGTTCGATTATGGTAAACGTCACCCGTGGGATCGTAGGCAGTTTCGAAGCCATTGTGCCTCTTATCGCACCCTCAGCCTCAACACTCTACCGAGATCAACAATAAATGACGCCACCGGCAACAAGCTGCCAGATGACTGCAGCTCGCAACTGGGTAGCTTATCGACCAACTGCCAGTCAACGTCTGAAGCTTGTGACTCCGAGCCGCGATCCACAATTCGCTGGGTTCGGGCAACAAAAGCGTAAAATGGTTAAACCCGGTACGAACGTACGACGTGGGCGCAAAGTCAGCTTGTCAGGCAGCCCAGGCGTGTGTCAGAAGCTTTTGCCTCCCGTGTGGTAGTTAGTCTGGTAGAGCAATTGACAGAGTCGTACAGTGATTGCATGTGGCACCCGCGCCGGACAGACGGGACTGGTATAACAGCCGCTTCCCACCTTGATTACAGGGCTGTCCTATGGGCAAAAGGGGTCCTGCGCCTCGTGCGCTGAGGTGACGACGGAGACACGGAGAGTAGGGTTGGCGCCGGCCCCAGTTCCTCAGGCTCCCAGCACGGTCTAGTGAGCGGGGATTTGCCGTCTTTCGTACAAGATTTAGACCCCCGCTAGGTTGGAACTTGGAAATAAGCCCAGGAAGGAAAAAAAGCTGGTATGGTGGTGGGTGGCTATCACTCGGGTGGATTGCAACTTGGAAGACGGCTGCTTGGTCCTAGCACGGCTGTTTGGGTCCTAGTGGAGGCTCTGCTCCTGGCTCGCCGGCTGCCATGTGACAATTTCACGTGTCACTACGACAAAGACAAACCACTTGCACCGCAAAGCCATCCATTCGGCCTTGCGCTTGCTTGTGCATCGGTCGCAGATGGATCCATCCTTGCTCCGAGGATGGGACGACACTACTTTGTCTGAGATTCCATAAAGTCTTCTAATTTCGTCCTCACCCGCCTGCATCACAACGTGCCCTCCTCTCGGCTCTTGATCTCAAAGACACCAATGCCCACCGCAACATTGCCCTGACTATCTGCCCACGATGGCTACCATCGAACCGCGCCTGATTCACCTCTTGAATGAGTCGACATCGACTCCTCATCACGCTCATGCCGACCTCCCTCCTTTGCATGCCCTTCCTCTGCACGCCCATGGCGATAGGCCTCTGCCGAGGCTCGACCGCGATGCGAGCCGTCATGCCGCTTCGCATCCGTATCCCATCCGCCTGCTGCTCGACGATTCCGACTCGGGTGACTCTCGCCACGGTCACGGTGCCTACCGCGATGACAGCCCTGATGGACCTGATGAAGCCCACCGCAAGAAGCGCAGCCGTGCCACCATGCACGTCAAGGACGACTTTGTCCAGCTGCCTCAGCCGCTCAAGAAGCAAAAGGCGACACAGCAGGCTCTCGTCATGCCGCCCATTATCAATGGCCTCCACGAACCTCCACCTCACGCCGCTCTCTTCCCACCCATTTCCTCGACCACCTACGAGAATGATACCAACCAGATGAAGATGATGCACGACTTCAATACCCATAGCAGCCCCGACGAACGCTCCCAGCGACGAGGCTCCTCCGAGACCGACAAGAGTTCTTCCAAGGGCCGCAAGCGCGCCACGAAGCCCCGACGCAAGTGGACGGACGAGGAGACGAACCATCTTCTTCTCGGAGTGAACCGCCACGGCGTCGGCAAATGGACCAACATTTTGGAAGACCCCGACTTTACATTCAACGAGCGTACTGCTGGCGACTTGAAGGACCGCTTCCGCACTTGCTGCCCCGAAGAGCTCCGAAGCTCCAGCAAGACGTCGAGGTCCGAACGCCGCTCAGAAAGCACCAGCAAGAGCAGCTCCCGCAAGGGTTTGCACTCAGAAAATATCTTGATTAGTGACGAGAAGTCTCGGTCCAAGATCTCCAAGAATTGTACCGAGCTCGAGGAGTCATCTAAACAGAAGAAGAGTCGTGCTCATCGAAAGAACATGGGTGATTTGGCCGAACTCGGCATTCATGGCCCCTTCAAAAAGTCCCATCGTCGTGAGCGCCGCCCCTTTACGGAGCAGGACGATCACGAGATTCTCGAGGGCCTGGACCACTACGGCCCTGCCTGGACCAAGATTCAGCGCGACCCTCGCTACCATCTCTCCACCCGACAGCCGACCGATTTGCGCGATAGAGTCCGCAACAAATACCCTGCTATTTATCAGCGTATTGAAAAGGGCACGTTCCAAGCCAAGGACTCTTCCAGAGGCAACGATATCATGGAGCCTTCTGTCAACATGTCCATCGACAACTCGTTAAAGCGTTCCAAGGTAGCTGCCATTGCCAATCGTCGTGGCTCTCGTGACGAGACTCCCAGATGGCCTGCCCATGTTGAATCAGAGTACCTCCAGCATCCTGGCTTCGAGTTTGGAGATGCTGGTGCAAACCACTTCATGGGTGGCGAGATGGACATTTCCAGACTTCTTCTGGATGATTCCCGCATGGTGCACGGCCATGGGCGACATGACGAGCTGTCTGGCCCTTCGTCCCCCACCGCCCCAGGCCTAGACTCTCGTCGCGACCGCTACGAATATGCACTTCGGTGCTAACAAGTCACTGGACACGAAAACACGAATGAAAACACGCCACTTGTATTTAATGCACCTGGTGTATATCACATATAATGTTTCTTTTGGGGGTTTGGATTACATTAGGACATCAACTGGGTTATGGCGTATAGGGCGGTTTGATTTGAGTGATACCAATATGATAGAGGGCTACGGGACACAGCAGTCTCGAGGGAACAAACGGACCCAGCTAGCCAGTCGCCTCTGAGGCATGGAAGAAGACACATGCGAGCACTTGGCAGCTGATGGCATTTACATACATTACCCTGCAGCACATCAAAACCAGTTAGCGAGCGATTGATAATCCGTTTGAGCAATACAGTAGCCTGCCCTGCAGGCACTATATCTTGATGTAAGAAGCTTTACATGTGAATGTAGCCAGGGACCCGATCAGACCCGTCTACCTAAAAGAGATTGAACCTCGGCGCGGGGCGCTGGGTCTGGTTACTCCGGTGGTTCAAAAAGTTATGGCGCGGAACTGAGGCTCCACCAGCGACGGGAAATTATCGCGATCATTACACGTGATTTTACACGTGACTCATCGGCCGGCGCCGAGACTCCACTATTCGTAGTGCTAGTGCCTAGGGCACGAAGCCCCTGCCAGACTGCGCTAGGCCAAGCGAAGACGAAAAAATTTGTGCGTGCTCCCGGCGGAGCACACCTTGGTCTCATTGAACGGATCACGCCTCAAGTTTCTGATTCTCTGCATCCCGACTAACTACACAGCCAACCCGACAAAATGGCCCGCGGAATGTAAGTCGACGCTCCGAACGAAAGTGCAATGTTGGGATTAGCAATTGTAGTCACGCAATGCTACCCCCAAACACCACGACAAACCGTCGCCAGACCGTCGCTCGACGAATTCTGGCAACAATCTCGCGATCCATGATGCTGACCAACTTTATAGCAAGAAGCACCAAAAGCGTCTCTCAGCCCCCTCCCACTGGCTGTTGGACAAGCTTTCCGGCGTCTATGCCCCCAAGCCCTCGGCCGGTCCTCACAAGCTGCGCGACTGCATGCCCCTGATTGTCTTCATCCGCAACCGCCTCAAGTATGCGCTCAACTACCGCGAGACGCGCTCGATCCTGATGCAGCGCCTGGTCAAGGTCGACGGCAAGGTCCGCACCGACATGACCTACCCGGCGGGCTTCATGGACGTCATCTCGATTGAGAAGACGGGCGAGAACTTCCGCCTTATCTACGACACCAAGGGCCGCTTCACCGTCCACCGCATCCAGGCGGAGGAGGCCGAGTACAAGCTCGGCAAGGTCAAGCGCGTCCAGCTCGGCAAGGGCGGAATCCCATTCTTGGTCACGCACGATGCCAGAACGTGAGTTTCTGTCAGACATCATTCAGCCGTTGGATCAAGCTTTGGTTGATTTCGGGGGGGTTGGGTGTTGGATGCACCAAGATTTTCTCTCCATGTGGGACTGCTACGAGTGGCATCCCGTCATGGGGCAAAGAAGATCCTGAGGTGGCGCCTAGAACTGTCGTCTCGTCTGCCTGCTGCCGTAGGGTCAGACAGGCCATGGGAAATTAGCGACACCTCGTCGTAGAACCGCTCCCACGACCCCCGAAGCCTCCCATCGTCTTTTTCCGACGAACTGTAATGGTGACCCTCAATCGCCACGTATTTGCTAACATTGTAAATCCAGTATCCGCTACCCCGACCCTCTCATCAAGGTCAACGACACCGTCAAGATTGACCTCGCCACCGGCAAGATCACCGACTTTGTCAAGTTCGACACTGGCGCCATTGCCATGGTCACTGGCGGTCGCAATATGGGCCGTATCGGTGTCATCACCCACCGCGAGCGCCACGACGGCGGTTTCGCCATTGTCCACATCAAGGACGCCATCGACAACACTTTCGCCACCCGTGAGAGCAACGTCTTCGTCATTGGTCAGGACAAGCCCTGGATCTCCATTCCCAAGGGCAAGGGTGTCAAGCTCACCATTGCTGAGGAGCGTGACCGCCGCCGCGCTCTGGCCAACTAAGCTCATCACGATGTTGATGTGCTTGGGTAAGGGGGGGCAAGGGGAAAAAAGATGGCATGTGCACAGGAGTCACGGATTTGACGTTTCTGTTGGTCGGGGGACGATATACCACGTCCTTTTTAAAACTAGCCATAGGCAATATGAGAAAACATGAATCTTCCAATATGCTGTATTCCGTGAGTGCCTCGCACCTACGGTGCTAGTGTAAACGCTTCAAGCCGTTTCATCGAGTATTGATAGGATGCTATATCGCAACCAGTTGACCAGTGCGTACCACTATTCGCAAGTCCTCACGTCTCGAGCAAAACATTTTCGCATCCAATTGCGCGTCGTTGTCGAGCGTTGATTAATTACCGTTGCCTTGAACCGATTTCCCCGCAACTGCATCGTGGGAGCAACGTGGGGGCGCATCCGCTTTCAGTCTCGGAACAGAAATTCCGACGTCGGACTTCTGCTCAACTTATCCGATGCGGAGAGATTGATTTACTGTGTGCACAACAATGTTCTTCAAATAAAACGATGCTGCGTTTTTCGTGTAGATCTGGCCTTGGTCGTCGCTTCGCTGTACCCAGCCGCCGGTGCCAGTCGACCACTGCTACAGTGGCCAAGTCAGCTTCTGTCTGGTCCAGCAGCGCAGTATTAGGCATTGCGGTAGCCACGGGAGCCGTCGGATGGAGTGTCGCAAGATGGCAGACTGATGGAAACAGTGGCCAATGGCGTTCAGAATTTTCCGGTTCTACTGGTGGAGAGAAGCGATTTGCGACGCTCTCGGAAATGAACAAGGCTAGTAGTCTATGAAACTGTTGTGCAGCGGATTTATTACTTACAGAAAATGAATAGGCGATTGATGAGATTGTCGCAGAGATTGGAAATACAGAAATTATTTCTACAGATGACGAAGAGCTCAAGACGCACGGCTACTCTGAATGGTCATCAGTCAACCCCGAAACCCTGCCTGTCGCCGTCGCCTACCCACGCAACACCGAGGACGTGGCCACCATTGCGCGAATCTGCCACAAGCACCGCGTGCCTCTGATCCCTTACTCCGGCGGTACAAGCCTGGAGGGCAACTTTTCCGCGCCCTACGGCGGCGTCAGTGTCGACTTTGCCCACATGGACCGGATCCTCCAGCTCAACAAAGACGACATGGACGTGGTCGTGCAGCCCAGCATAGGATGGCAGGACCTGAACCGAAACCTGGCCGACGCGGAGGCGGGGCTCTTCTTCCCGGTGGACCCCGGCCCGACGGCCAAGATTGGCGGCATGATCGGGACTAACTGCTCGGGCACTAACGCGGTGCGGTACGGCACGATGAAGGACTGGGTGATTAACCTGACGGTGGTGCTGGCGGACGGGCGGATCATCAAGACGCGGCGGAGGCCGCGCAAGTCGTCGGCTGGGTATAACCTGAATGGACTGTTTGTGGGCTCAGAAGGGACGCTGGGCATTGTCACTGAAGGTATGTTGAACTTATAAAGTCTCATTAGGCTCGCCATGAGACAAGGGCGCTGACGCACGCAAGCCACGCTGAAACTCGCCGTCATCCCCGAGACGTACTCTGTAGGCGTCGTCTCGTTTCCGACGATTCGCGACGCAGCGGCCGCTGCAGCGGGCGTCATGCAGGCCGGCGTGCCCATCAACTGCCTGGAGATTATGGACGACGTACAGATGCGCGTCGTCAACCTGAGCGGCAGCACGGCCCCGCGCACGTGGAAAGAGTTGCCGACACTCTTTTTCAAGTTTTCCGGCTCCCAGGCGAGCGTCGCCGAAAACATTTCCACCGTGCAGGCCATTACGGCGCGCAACGGCGGCGCGGACTTTGCGTTTGCCGAGGACGAGCGGGAGCAAAAGGTGCTGTGGTCTGCGCGGAAAGAGTCGCTGTGGTCGATGCTTGCCCTGCGAAAGGACGGCCAAGACGTCTGTAAGAAGCTGGTACTATTTATTAACCCAGCGATGATGTTTTCTAATAACATGATAGGGAGCACCGATGTCGCTGTACCGCTCAGCCGCCTCGCTGACCTGATTGAAGTGAGCAAGAAGGAAATGGACGACTTGGGCATGTTTGCGAGCATACTCGGCCACGTCGGCGACGGCAACTTTCACGAGAGCATCATGTACAATAAAAGCGACGCCAAGGAGCGCGACAAGGTGGCGCGCTGCGTCGATAACATGGTAAACCGCGCGCTCAACATGGAGGGTACGTGCACGGGCGAGCACTCGATTGGTTGGGGCAAAAAGGCGAGCCTCGTCAAGGAGGTCGGTCAGGAGACGGTGGATGTCATGGCGACTATAAAACAGGCGTTGGACCCGAGATGGATTTTGAACCCGGGCAAGATTATGGATGTGCCGTGGATGCCAAAGGAAACGCACGTGGTGACGGCGGATGTGCCTGTGACGCCGATTCGAAAGGCGGGAAAGCAGAATACTTTGGAGTAGAAGCTAAAATGCACGAAGATGGAGTTTTCTCAGATATAACCTAATGCATGTCTTTATATTTTGTTTGGTCTTTGTGGCAAAGTAGGTAAGGCAACTCGCGCGGCTGCACGGTTGCAAACGCCGCCTCGGAATGACTTCATTCCTTCTCCATCCTCCTTCCTCCATCATCCCTCCTCCCCTCTCCTGTTCCCTGTTTATTTGACAGTACACTTGAACGCTCAGTTATCCGACTCTCTATCCCACATAGGAACCTTCCAATGACCACACACTATATCTATCCCGAGCAGATCGCTGAAAAATGGTCTGGCACAGAGCTCTCTGGAGACCAGTCACGAAGCCCCTCACGCAACCCATCGAATCCGCCGAAAGCAGCCCCGAAAATGAAATCGATTTCGCTCAGATTGAGAAATCTGCCTGAAGGAATCACGATGCCGCAGCTTTGGAAATCGTTCTCGCCAAAGGGCAGCATCCAGCTGATTGAAATGTACGACAAGCGTCAGGGAGAGAAAGGGGCTGTCGCGAGAATCGACTTCTCACCACCGCCAGAATTGAATTTCTGGAACAGCAGAACAACAGACCTCGTTCTAGATGGTCATGAAAAGCCAGTCACCGTTCATGTGGACGTGCTCAGAGCACGACAGGAGCCTCCGCCAAGCAGCCATGAGCAGCGCTACCCTTCCATTATTTCCATGCAGCTCAAGTCACTTGACTTTGGAAGTTTGCTCAACAAAGACACCATGGTAATCAGTGAGAGCATACAGTCGCTAAAAGATGGCGAGATCTCACTGGAATTCAACACTGTCAGAGGGGAAGTCATTATTTACTTCCACTTCCAGGAGAGGCTAAAAAAGTTCTCGAGAAAGAGACTATACAAGCTCATCACCCATGTTACCGCCATTACAAATGTATAGGATACCTGTTCTGAAGGAAACAGGCGGGGATGTACAATATCCATTTCTTTCAACGGGCCAATTGACTATCTTTGGCTAGCTTCAGACGAGTCGAATATTATACCGACTGATTCAAGGAGATGGCATTGCAACGACAACTGGGTACGCGCAACCGACATTTATGAAGTCATCGTTGAGCCGCAGAAGACTCCGATATCGACCTACAGTCGAGGAAAGCTTGGCAAATGCATCGACATTAGCCGCTTGAAGACATTTCGGTGCATCATTGATGAGACTGATGCACAGTCTCTTACAGCGGTCGAAAACTTGATGCTAGCGTTGGAACAGTATGATATAGTTCCGACTCGCACGACTCTCAAGCTAGAGAAAAATCACAAATGCATGTGGGATTTGCTGGACCATCCCTCGGATGACAGCAGCTCCAATACTCTCGAGTACCTCAGCCTGACCGCTCACCACATTTACCTGGATTTTGCTGTCCGTTACAGACTCGAGGTATGTGTTACTCGAGGCTATCTACGTGAGCACGCAATCGACGCCGAGTTCCTGGAGAAGTTGGCAGCGTTGGATGTCCCAAAAGCGAGCCAGTTGCTGGAGTACCTGGTCGATGAAGAGATACAACTCGAGGACCCTCTACAACTATTTGAAGATGCACGATTTCGCTATGCCCCGATCAAGAGAAAGATTCCGTACTATTGCTCGCTTGTGCTCAAGGCCAATATTACGCCAACGTCACTGAAGCTGAACCTCCCAAATGTCGAGAGCTCAAATCGTGTCATGCGAAAATACAACAACTTGCATGACAGGTTTCTTCGTGTGCAGTTTCTCTCTGAAACAGAGTCTAATCGCATCGCAAAAGATCGCTACAACAACGATGATGTCTGGAAAAGGCTTTTGCGTGCATTGCACAAGGGTATCCGCATTGGAGAACGAACGTACGAATTTCTAGCATTTGGAAACTCACAGCTGCGAGAAGGCAGCGTGACCTTTTTCTGCCCGACGGCGCATGTATCGTGCGATGACATTCGCAAGTGGCTGGGCAACTTTGACCATATTCGCAATGTCGCCAAATTTGGGGCTAGGATCGGACAGTGCTTTTCAACCACGCGAGAGGTGCGCGGAGTTCGTGTGCCTACAATTCGCCACATTGACGATATTGAGGCCAAAGGCGAATGCTTTACCGATGGCGTGGGTATCATATCGGCTCTTCTTGCACAGCTGGTTGTTGATGAATTGGAACTGGACATAGTCGGAAATCCGTCTGCTTTTCAGTTTCGCATGGGTGGCGCCAAGGGAGTTCTCGCAGTGTGGCCGCGAGAATATGCAAAGCACATGGAAGTTTGCCTACGAAAGTCACAAATCAAGTTTAGCACCGAGGCAAACACGCTTGAGATCATAAAGTGCGCCAAAACATCGACTGCGACGCTCAACCGTCAAATCATTACCATTTTGGAGCACCTCGGAGTTCCTCTCGGAGCGTTCATGGCGCTGCTCAACAAACAGATCCAACATTACGAAGAAGCGATGACGAGTCGCGTGGCCGCTATTGATCTCTTGACAAAGTTTGTCGACGAGAACTAGACGACTGTGATTGTGGCCGAGCTTCTGAAGGCCAACTTTCAAGACCCTTTTGTGAAGAACTTGTTGAAGCTCTGGCGGTCTTGGTCGCTGAAGCTCATGAAGGAAAAGTGCAGGATCCAGATTGAGAAGAGTGCTTTCGTCATGGGATGTGTTGACGAGACGGGCACGCTGCGAGGACATTCCATTCAGACGGAAGGATCTCGAGGTAAGAATAAAGCAGTTCTTCCGCAGATCTTTCTTCAAATGAGTGATCGAAAGTATGGGAATAAAACCACGATTATCCAAGGCGTCTGCTTCATTGGTCGCAATCCATCGCTACATGCAGGCGACATTCGTGTTGTCGAAGCGGTCGACACTCCCTGCCTGCGGCATCTGAAAGACGTTGTCGTGTTTCCCTCCAAAGGTGATCGTTCGCTCCCAAGCATACTTTCTGGGGGTGACCTGGATGGTGACGAATATTTCGTCATTTGGGATTCCACGCTTGTGCCCAAAATCTGGAACTCTCCGCCGATGCACTCTACACCCGTCACTCCGCAAGACTTGGAGAGGGGTGTCGAGGTGGATGACTTGCGCAACTTTGCGGTCAAGTATATGAAGAATGACTGTTTGGGTTTTGTTGCAGTCGCGCATCTCGCGCATGCGGATGCTTTGGGCTTGAACCATCCTATATGTGAGAGAGCCGTTAAATGTGTAAAGACTTGCACTAATGATTAATTTGCACAGGTTTGCAGCTCGCCAAACTTCACTCGCAGGCCGTCGACTACCTGAAAACGGGTGTGCCCGCAGAATGGAACAGAGCCAGATACCAACCAAGCAAATGGCCGCACTTTATGCAGAGAAACAGCTGCACGTACCCGTCGCACAAGGCACTGGGCAAGCTCTACAATCGCGTGGCCGAAGAAAATTTTGACTACGTTCCCAGCTGCGAGGACGAGTTTGATTCGAGAATTACCCAAAGATTTGACTTTACCGACGAGATCCTCGCCTCGGCTAGGAACCTCAAGCAGCAGTATGATGTGGCTGTGCGGCGTCTGCTGAAGCAGTTCCGCGTCGCGACCGAGTTTGAGCTCTACTCTGGCTGGGCCATGTCCAAACCGGCCGTCGGCTCAGACTATAAGCTTCAGGAGGATCTCGGTCAACAGTTTGACACGGTCAAGCAGCGATTTCGTGAAATGTGCATCCAAGAGGCGGGAATTGCCGGTGGCAGCAAACTGGAGGAGCTTGTGGCTGCCATATACAAGGTGACAGAAGACGAGGCCAAAGATTTCCTGGCCGAGGCCGAGGCAGAAGGGGAGGCTTTGGAGTACTCGCCCAAGGCCATGCCTCTCATTAGCTTCCCGTGGATCTTTCACTGGGTTCTCGTAAAGATTGCCATGGGCCACAGCTACCAACCGAGTAAGACGAGTTTGGCGGCAGCTACTCGTCCAACGCCAATGGCGACGGCCGCGCCACCTCAACAAGAGGACCATACTTCTCAAGGAATTGATACTCCCTTTGTTGAAGAGCCAAGGAGATCGATTGAGGTGCCCAAGGAAGCAGTCAAGGTCGATGGGGAAGCCGACCTCATAGATTTTGACGCTATCCGCACCGAGCCCGCAACGACAAGGTGCAACACTCCAGAAGAGTCGACCGAGTATACCCCGTCCCGCAGCGCGGTCTCGAGCCGCATAGAGGGCATAGAGTCAAAGGTGAATCAGCTGCTGCGGCTCTATGAGGACTCTGACGGGGATTGAGAAGCCATTGAGGGGGATGATGCAAGATTGGCGTTCATATGGGTAGCTGGCGACTTTTTAAAGAAATTTTGGGACAGTTACATTTTGGCTTGCATGATTTGTTTCGCTTTGAATCTTTAGCTAGTTAGCGCTTAATACACAAATCCGTCCTCAGCACCCATTTCTCGCCGGCGCGGACCTCTCTGCCTTCGTGCTGTCGTCGACATTAGCCGTCTTCAACTCAAAGGAAAATAAATAAATAAAATAAAAATAAAAATAAAAAGAAACGGGTGAACGCAGGCCGTGTCAACGTACCAAAAGACAGTCGTCGCCGTGCTTGTGTAGCAGCAGCATGCCCGTCTGCGGCGACACGCAAATGGCCTCGGCCTCGGACTGGCGGTCGTGCGGGTAAAAGACGGTCTCGCCGCCGACGCAACCCTCGGACGCGCCCGTCAGGTAGAGAAGCAGCGTCCATGTCGTGCGGGCTTGCACAGTCTTGCCGTCGATCTGGAGGGCAACGTTGTTGGACTCGTCGTCTGGTCGGTTCCTTCATTAGTCTCTCTGTCTTTCTAACCCGTATCGCATTCATATATACTCGACTCCCGCGGTACTCGACTCCCGTGGCTACAAACGTACAATGACAGTCAAAGAACTGGCCCTTTGTGTACCGATATACCCGTATATTCGGACTCAGCCCAATAGGCTCACCACCCCTTGTTCATTTTTCCATCGTCAGTAACTTACCCCCGTTATGTGTGATATATATATATATATATATACATATACTACCCGGGGGCGGGGGGGGGGGGGGGGGGGTAAGGGGTAAAAAA
>NW_007930855.1:327616-340490 GCF_000280675.1 Beauveria bassiana ARSEF 2860
AAAACTCACCATAGACTCGCGACGTCGTCCTGGAGGAGTGCCTCCCGCAAGCCCGTCTTCTCCCAGAGCGCCACCGCAAAGGAGGCGTCGTGTGTTTGTAGACGGTCGTTGACGCGGACGGCGTCGCCGCGGCGGGGCGTGCCCGGCGTGGTCTGCAGTGGAAGCGCGGAGAGGTGGGCGACGTAGTCGCGGCACAGGCTGCGCGGGAAGAAGGCGTCGAGGGTGACGACTTTGTTGGTGAGGGGGTGCGGGGTGGGGAAAAGGTCGACGACGGGGAGGGGAGGTTTGAACTTGGGCCACGGCGGCAAGGAGGAGGAAGAGGAGGAGGGTGCGGGTTGTGATTTGGAGGGTTTGGAGGAGGGTTTGGATCTCGCCATGGTGGTGAGGTGTTGTGGGAATGGGCGGCGGTTGAAGCTGAACAAGTCAGTAACGTTGGTAGAATTGATGCTTGGATCAGGTATTGTGATAGTCACAGAGGAACGGTGGTAGATATCGCGTGCACGATGAAGAGTTTTGTGGTGTTTTGTCTAGTTTCCGCCGCCATGTAGCGGGCTAGCTTGTATCTACCCATGTACGGATATGATTAGCTGACTTGGTTTTTACTCAATCCCTAGACACCTCATCAAACACAAAAAGAAAGATGAGAAAACGTACTTTTGAAAAGGAATAAGAATTGGCCTTGAACTGAGATGAAAAAGTGTTTATTCGCAAGTCGTCCAGTAATGTCCAACCGCTCAGCGGCGTTGGCGTCGATTCTGTCGCTCCACCAGTGGGTCCAACTTTTTCAACGTCGTTTGACCTCTTCACTCTGCATCTTCATCTCATCTTCATCTCATCTCATCTCGCAAATTAAGATCGGAACGCTACTTGACACTTACTATCCCGGCAAATGTCATAAACACACATACATACGCATACACAGACGCCAAAATGGGGTTTCTAGCCAAACTACTGGCGCCGCACGTCGCCGGCACCACCCCGCCACCATCACCATCCACAGACACAACCACCCCCTCCTCCTCGTCCTCCTCGTCCTCCTCGTCCTCCTCGTCCTCCTCGTCCTCTCCTCTCCCCTCTCAATCACCAGCCGCCACCGCCGCCGCCGCCTCCGCCATCCGCTCCCCAACACCCGCTCCCCCCGAAATCGACACCAGCAGCACCGCCCACCTCTCGCCTCTCCAGCGCCAAGCCAAGCAGCTCAGCCTGCTCCTCCTCGGCGCCTCCTTCCTCTCCGCCTCTGCGTTCATTACGCGCCGCGCCGTCCTCCGGCGCCAAGCCGAGTTTGTCCCGCGCTTCTTCCACTACTCGCACCTCGCGCCGGGCAGCGTCGACTCGGCGGCGCGGTCCTCGCTGGCGGCGCAGGCGCTGGGGCTGGCGACGCTCAATGTCGCCGCGTTTGGCGTGCTGCTTGTCGGGGGCACGGCGTGGGGGTTTGATTTGTGCTCGGTGGCGGAGCTGCAGGCGCGGACGAGGATGGCGGTGAGGAGGACCGGTACCGGCGGCGTGTTAAAGGAAGAGGAGGAGAGGGAGGTGGATAGGATGGTCATGGGGCTGATGGAGAGGCTGGGCATGGACGTGGAGGAGATGAAGGAAAAGGGAGGAGGGGGGACGGAGGGGGGGGTGGAGGAGAAGCCCAAGGTTTGACGGTGAAATGTCGGGGGGAGAGACGTGTGGGAGTGTATGTTTGATGAGGCCTTGGAGAGTAAATTCCACGGGGCGTCATGGCATGAGAGAGCATGTAAAATGTCACGGCGGACCATGTATATTAGTGTGAAAATGTACAGTGTCTCAAATCTCCAATTCTCTAGCTAGGGAGATAATGAATGATGCAAAAAAGCATAGCAGAAACCCAGGATATCCAAAAAGAAGCCCGTCATTTGCTCGTGGCTGTCCGAAAATGCCCATCCTCGCGTAAAAGTATTCTAATGCTGCCGCAAATCCCATGTCAACGTCCACCTCTATCTATAAATCTATGCCTTTTTTTTTCGTTTTTTTTTCTCTCTTTTATTTATTATCGCCCCTACATATCTCATGATGGCGACGCGACCGCTTCCTCCTTGGCGCGCTGCTTCCGCCACTCTTGCAGGTCATCAAGACCCGCGACATTCTCCAGACTGCCGCGACGACCCCAGTTCTTGGGCTGGCGCTTGAGAAACGCGCCGACGGCACCGAGATAGCCTTCGTGACGTAGGAAATAGGCTTGCTTAGCGCCCTTGCTCCAGAACTTGATGGCATAGCTCAGCGTGTTCATGGTCTGGCGGTGGCCGCGGATAAAGGAGCCGCCGAAATAAATGTCGGACAGGTTGTGGAGCTGGGACTGCAGCAGGGCAATCTGGCCGATATTGTTGGAGACGGCGTAGAGTAAAGACCGCGCAATGTCGCCGTCGTTGAAGCCCGCGCCGCGAGGCAGAGGCTGGCCGTCAGCCGGGTCGAAGCCGTCGGCGAGGGCGGCGGCCTCGGCGTCCTTTTTCATCTTGAAGACGCGGCCAAACGACGAGGCAATGGTGGTGCTCTTGAGGCCAATCTTGCCATAGTCCTGGCCGTAAATGTCGCCGACGAGCATGTCGACGTGGGTGTTGTCGCCGCGGCCGGCCTGCTCGAGCATCTCGTCAAAGGTGCGGGCGCCGGTGAGTAGTGATAATAAGCCCCAGAGGGTGCCGCCGCCGAGCGAGGTGCCGCCAACGCGCTCAAAGGCGCGGGGGCCGGTGACCTTGAGCATGGAGACGCCGGAACCAATGTTGACGAGGAGGTAGGGGTAGATGGCTTCGCGGGGGCCGACAAAGTGCATAGGTTCCGTCTCGGAGTAGGTGAAGACTTCGCGGGGAATCTCGGTAATGAAGAAGTCGAGGCCTAGAGGGTTAGTTTGAGGAAGTTGAGAAGAGCGGGCTGCGAAGAGGAAAAGCTCACCAATGATTAAGCACTCCATTTCATCCTCGCGCGACACGTCAACGCCGAGAGCATCGCGAATCTTGTCGTAGAACTTGTAGGCGCCGCCGCCGGTGGCCATGACAGCCAGGTCGCTGGGGCGGGAGCCGGTGAGCTTGGCCTGGCGGTCGCGCAGGTCGCGCATAAATTCAACGCAGTCATCTATCCTATCCGTCTCAAAAATTTGAAAGGTGAGGCGGCCGCCGGGATCGGTTTGGTCGACCTCGCGGGAAAAGTAGACGAGTTTGATGAGGGAGCCGCCAATCTGGGAAGAGGGGGTCGTGGACCCCCCACCTTGTAATTAGCAAACAATTGCAAAGAGGTGCAAACAGGACATGGAGACATACATCGACGGCGATGTGACTGACAACGGCCGTGTGGTTGGGCAGGCGAATGTCGCTCGTTTCGTGGTGGGTGGTCGGGGAGCCGCGGCCATTCTTTGGCGTGGCCGTGTCCGGATCGACGATGAAGGCGCCAGTGACGTTGATCTTGACGCTGCCAGGCTTTGTAATTGTGCTGTCAATCTCGGCCGTCGTGGTCATGGTGCGGGATCGCGACAGTGCTGGGCGCAGGGGCGCGGGCGCAACGTCGTCGATGGAGGCATCTTGAGCGGCCGTTGTCGTTGTCGCCGTCGTCGTCGTCGTCGTAATCGCCGGCTTGTCGTGTTCCTCTGGTCCGGCGACGTCGACGACGGAGAGTTGCAGAGGAGATGCAGGCGGTGACATGGTGAGAGAATGTGTGGTGAGGGGGAGAGAAAAGGGTCGACCGCAGTCGCAAGAGGAGATAAAAGAAGGAATTCGTCAGCGGAGCATCAGAACAAGGTAATAGGATGGTCTGTCGTCGTGCAAAGTGTTGGTGTCCTCGTGCAGCGGCGGGCCGAAAGTCGCGACGAACGAGGGGCACAAAGTTTGGCGGGGCGCTTACAGGGCCGTCGGCCGCTGGGAAAGTGGTACTGATTGTGACTGTGGCGGTCGTGTCTACTGTTAAGGTAAGGTACGTATCCGTACGCTGAATAAGATGTGTCTCGTCGCTGTAATACTGAGTCACTCAACGGGTAATAATGAGACGGTCAGAAAAAAGTAAAATTAAACGCTGAGAAAATACTCCGTAGACAACAAATAACTCCAGACTAGTATCCCCGACCAACATCAACTGGGTTAAAATTGGCCTGCCAAACGGCACATTTCGATCCCCTCTTTGACTCTAGACTACCTACCTATTTATCGATAACTCCCACTGCCGGCCTTTAGGTAGCCTCTAACTAAATAACGTTACCTATTTTTTGATATTTCAATCAACAAGATCCACCCTGGGCCGAGGTCAACGCCGAAGAGCCATTTAATAATCCCTACATTATCGTTTGAATTGGACCATGCTATTAACTAATTAATTATACATGGCAAAATGATTCGTCCCTCATCGTCTTATCGTTCTTATCGGCTCCTCGGCAGACCCGCCTTGCCCCGGAACAACGATGGTTTGGTACAGCTGCTGTCAACTTGCCGTCGGCCCGGCCGCTCATCTCGCGCCAACTAGTAGTATTAGGGGTCGGGGAACTCGACAAGCCGCGTTGTGTAATGTCCAATCAATAATAGCAAGCAAAACGGGCGCCATTCAATCGTTCTATTCGGTCTCCAACTCCCTACTTCTCCTGCAGTGTGAGCTGGCTTCTGCTTCATGGTTGGTCAGGGTACCTAGTTAAGCCCAGGATGTTCCCTAGAAACACCTACAACCAACCAGTCGCGTGAGTTGGTATTTCCATCAACGCTTGCACGATCTTGTCGCCTCTTCAATTCAACCCAAAATAATAGTAATGCTTATACCGGCTTACTATTTGTCCCAGCTTTTAAAAAATCTCCACGCTCATCTTCGTCTTCATGCACCGCATCTATTTTTCGCCTTGTCACCCACGTGCAAAGGCTCGACACCCTCACACCAAGGCCAACACCTATATCTGGGAACATGACAGCGCGGCAAGCTGTATGGGCAGACAGACAGACTCTGCTTTCTGCCGGTAGTATGCTGCTACAGAACCGCACCAGTCCGCTGCATCTTGTCCCAGAAGCGCGTCCGCGTATATTCCCTTGCATAAACTGGTTAGCGCCGCTTAAGCGGTTGATAGCTTCCACGACGCTTTCTACGTTGCCTATCTTTTTTTGAAGCCGCATTTGACAAGGCAACTACACCAAGCCCAGTCCTTCCTCCCTATTTCTCAATAAAAGAATACACACTCATGTTTGAGTCGGTCAAAAGCACAACTCCATCCCCTCACCCAAGCACAAAAAAAAAATCATTGAAACCTGTTCACGGAAGCATTCGCCATAGAATGGGGCAGCCACGACTGCTGATTACGTTTTCCAACTAGCGTTCCTGAGCTACCAAGGTCCGCCGACGATTCAACGACTTGCCCGTCCATTGCGAGGGGAGGCGAGCCAATAGGAGAACAGTAGGTGGCGTCCCAGACGGGCGAACTTTGCTCATAACTGACTTCTTCATCTTCCGCAGGCGCACCGAATTCGCCGTCCACTGGTGAATTATCCATTGTTTGGTCAGCCTGGCTCCATGTGCCGCCGTCCGTGGCTGTCCCTTTTGCCATGCCGATTTCGCCTTCAATGTGATCTTTAACCTTGTCCAGCATATTCGTCATCCACAAATGAAGGTCTGCATCAGCAAGGAGCTGAGTCGTTCCAGGTTTGACAATAGTTGGGATAATGTGATGGCCTTCATTCTTCCAAAAGTCTTTGAGCATGCCGAGCATCTCTGTAACCATGCTGCCGACATGGACATTTTCCGGTCGTGCTTCTCTCTGGAATATGAGGTCCCATATGCCGTACCATTGCTCAACAGGGCTTAGTCTCCGATGGAAGCGGTTCTTGAGGGAATCATGGACCTCGGCCGATATTCCGTCACTGCTGCGCTCCGACGATGCCGTTGCTGGCGTGCATAACTTTTGACGTATGTGATTGTCCCGTGGGTCCGGCGATGCAAACGTCTGAGCACAAGTCGGGCAGTAAAATGGTGGTTTTGAATGACGTCGGTAAATATGTTGCTTGACGTCTTGGATACGCGTGAGCTTTCGACTCATGCATTCGATATGACGCGTCGGCCATCTCCGGTAAAAAGGGCAAGCAAAAGTAGGCTCATTTCCCGCACTCTTTGGCCTGTGCCGGCTATCTTCATCTTCAGAGCTCAACACTTCATCGTTGGACATGACTTCCTCTTTGGGGGCCGAGTGCCTGCGTCCGTTGACATCTGGAGGAGACAGAGCAGTTGCAGCCGACGAGGCTAATGCGACGGAACTCCTCCTGGATGAGCTTCCATGCAGTTGTTTGCGCAGTTTCTTCACACCTGCATCAGTGGGGGGAGCCACGGTGCCAACAATGGAGCGGCCGCGGGAGGCACGATCCAGGTCCCCTTTCCAAGGGGTCTTGGAACGGCAATCAACAGGACCTGGCGCGCGAGAATTCCTTTTTGCAGCCTCGACACTCACAGTTGAATCCGTGCGTTGTATGGGTGCATGAAGGTCGTAACACTGCTCTACACTTGCAGTGTCTGAGGGGTAGTTGCTCCAAGAGCCGGCCTGTTGGCACATGGCAAAAGGGTCGACAAGATCCGCAGGAAAAGCAGGACGAGGATAAGGCTCGAAATAGGGCATGGAAGCACTCAAGGTACTTTGTATGCTTTCAAGTGACTGCAGACCCTGCGAGGCAAACGCGAGGGGTAGATGCGATTGTGGCCACATGTAACTCAAGGTAGATACATCAGTTTCGTGGTACGACGGCTGACGTGAAGAGTTGTGAGAGTCTGGCAGCTCCGGGGGCTCTTGGGCTCCATCAGTTGTTGAGGACGAATGTGTAGACGGCATGGATGTAGCGGGGATCGCAGCCGAGACTGGCCGAGACGGGCGGCTATTGTATCGGTTTTCACGCTGGTTTGTCCTTCCCTTTCACTCATGAGCAAGTAACTCTTGATTCGGCTTCTTAGCCGAGGACAATTGAACATGTTGGAGGAAAACCCGACATCACTTTTTCCAGTGTTTTGCAGATATAAGGGGGCTGTATGCCAGTCGGACAAGGCCCACTCATCTAGCAACGTCCACACAATTGTGTGAGGGAAGTTTGACG
Organism: Beauveria bassiana ARSEF 2860; assembly: GCF_000280675.1. Classification (NCBI taxonomy): domain Eukaryota; kingdom Fungi; phylum Ascomycota; class Sordariomycetes; order Hypocreales; family Cordycipitaceae; genus Beauveria; species Beauveria bassiana. Next base: position 334,666 of record NW_007930855.1, read on the forward strand.
GTGGCGGGCAGTGCTTTGTCCAATGTCCAGGAAGGGACTATGAAGAATGGGTTCTGACTGGCTAGGCCAATTTTAGTGGCGCATTTAAAAACCTGTCATCTCTGATAAGTGAAACGCCGTCTGCGGCCTAACAAATCCCCAAAATCCCGGTGGTGAGGGCATTTGGAAGCGTGGCGTCGGTCTAGCTCCGAAGACGAGGCAGTGCTAGGAGAGCACCAGATCGATACAAACTCGACAAAGGAATGCAGATTATATGATGATGAGCATCTGTTTGGTTCGCAGGCGCCGTGGTGTTGTGATGAAGGGAAATGGGCAAGGCAAGGAGACAGTCACGGAAGGGTCTTGAAGCTACCTAGGCATGGCTAGGCAGCGAGTACAAACGTACTGTGTCACGAGAAGGAGTATCGCAACACCATGGCCCCATTTGCCCGTTGATATGCGTTCAACTTTACTTGCTTTCAATCAAGTACTTTTGATTCAACATGGTTATATGGTTCAAGATGAATTTATAGTTGTTTTATCTAGCATGGTAGGTAGATACCTCGGGTATGCCGGCATGCCACAGACGTGCTGGTGCGGCACAAGACTGCTCCAGCACTAGGGCACCTAATTACGGGGACATTGGCACGGTTGCGGGCTGGCGGAGTCGGCATCTGGCTGCTCGGGAGGCCCATAACTAGCCGCTATTCGCTAATCCCCCCCTTCCTAGTTGGGCAAAAGAGTACACGCAAATGCCACCTCCACACTGTTGAGATGGAGGTACCTGCCATAGTATGACGCCATGCCGAACTATGTACTTAGGGACTACCTTAGGTAGGTATGCTTAAATAAGAGAAGCAAACGGGGGACCGCGTGCCAGCTGCGAGCCTTATCTTGCCAACTGTGAGCCTTGTGTTGCCAGTTGCGAGCCTTTTGTTCAAGGCAGCTCTGTGCTATTTGCTGACTGGCTGCCTCTTTCTGCCGACCGCCAGCTACCTACCTAGGTATGAGCCTTTGTTTGTCAGCTAGGTACAGGGCTTGAGTTGCCAGCACAGCTCGGTTCTTTTTGCCGACCGCCAGCTGCGTGCCATTTGCCGACCAGCTGTCTCTTCATGTCTACCGCTAGCTGCGTGCCTTTGGTTGCCAGCTTTGCTATTTGCCGACCGGCTCCCTCTTCGTGCCGGCCGCCAGCTGCCAAGTTAATTTGAAACCACGCTTGCCAGTGGTTGCCTCTCTTGGGTGCTTTGTAAAAAAAGGCAAAGACTCAAGGCAGATTTTGCAACCTTCATCGCCAAAACTATCGCTGCAGTCGATCCCGGTCTCTAAATCTTCATAAATGCGACGCACATAATCCCATCTCTCCTTTCTCCGGGGCTATTTAATCTTGGCAGTGCAACCATGCCAACCAATTGCCAGCTCGAACTGCAATGATCATCGTCAGGGGGGGCGTCGAAGCGGAGTCCCGTCCTCCACTACCAACGCCCGATGATTTGGCTGCAAAAAATTTTGATTCCAATGCATGTAATCTGCAGGAGGTGCGGTGCGCACGGCGTATTGGCATACGGATAGGTGTACGAACAGAGCTTGCAAACCATGACGGAAAACCACTGCGAACCACCCTCGAAATGACAAGTTGCTGCCAAGAGGTTAGACGCCAAGGACCTGCGCGCCATCCCCCCCTCCCCTCGGCTTTTTCGCTGTTAACGACCCGCACCGTTTGCCTCTTTTGCCTCCGTACCTTGGTACGTGGCTTCGCATGAGGCTTCGATATCGCCTTACTACCACAGGGAGGGCGGCCTCGGTGGCGGAAAAAAAAAAAAAAGGAGACAAGAGCCCCGGCAGTTCCTTCTCCAGTGCTTGGCGACCTGAATTTGGACGTTGCGAGTCCAGAATCTCTTAGATGCTGACAGCGAGGACAGAAACAGGTTTGAGATCTGATTTGGTCTTCCAGCGTCTTAACAAAAGGTCATCTAGCAACAAAGATACAATCGGCGGCTAGTTGCGGACCCTGCCGTTAGGCTGAATCCGCTACACAAGTTGGCAAGCTTCAGCTCCATAGGTAAGATTGCCAGGCACAATGATACCAGTAAAGCAACGCCTACGAATAATCAAGACGCAAGACTTTCTTTTCTCTCGGGTCTCATGTGGGTCCCGAGTATTTCATATGGCGCACTAGACATCTAAATATTCGAAAAGACAAGACTCTACAGCGGCTCATAGTTACAGCGACCCTGCGACGCCACAATGCTACCTCCGACCCGCCAATTGACAGGCTGTCAGGCACGCAACACCCTCTCATTTTCTACAGCATTACTTTCAACATCCAAGATGGGCTTTATTCTATCGCAACACAAATGTGCATATCAATGCGGGGTTTTCCTCATTCAAAAACGCCATTCAACTTTTCGAGCGGTCATGCCTCGTCATCGCTTGTGGCTAACCCCCCTCCCCCCCCAGGTGCCCTCCTCATAACCAACCCCAAGTAACTGATCTTCTTTCTTCTGTAACTTACTCCAAGTATACCTAACCCTATTATACGACAACTCGCAGCCTCGTGTTTCAATTTCTATCTTGAGTCTGTTCGGCCACTCATTCAGAACTATCACTCCGGGAATGCAGCAGCAAGTATGATCTACGCTGATTTTCTATACCACTGCGCTCTTTCGTTTGCCTATCAGCTCACGCTTCTGACTCTGAACTTGCTTGTGGAACTGTGCCACGACATCCTGCTGTGCTCCTTGGAGCACACCTACCACTCATCTCTGAGCAACAAGGTTGTCTTTGACGACATCGTCTTTGACGCATCCTTGATTGCTTCCACCGTACGCGGCAGTCACATTTTCGCTCCTTGCCGAATTGACAGGATCAAGTGGCTCCAACCCCGCGTAGCTACACGCAACAATGCACTAAGTCGCCTGTCAATCAGTCCAGTGCATCCTGAAGTCTCAAAACAACTGCCTGTTGTCACAATTCTCCCCAACAAAGCTCAACTTGATGCCTTCTTGGCAAACATCTCTGGCCGTTTCGACCATTTGGTTGCTCCTGGCCTTGCTGAGATCGATGCAATACAATGTCTGTCATTAGCTGCAAGCCGCCAGCGCGGCCAGGCAAAGCCTAGCCTGGTCACAATCCCATCGAGGAATACCCCCGACCAGATCCTGAAGGCACTCTACTGCGGGCCTAACAAGCTGTCGCCATTCAGAGGCATGCCGGACGAGCCACTCACGCTCGAGCACCTTGGCACCTTTAAAGGAGGTTTCGTTCTCATTGGCAGATCAAAATCTGGCTTTTTCGCTTGGTTTCATCTCCTGCCTAACGGTCCCAACCCTGCCTCTTCATTTTGGGCCCATGCCCCTACCACACCAGTCCCCAGCGGTGCTTCAAGTGGTCGTGGCAAGGCCGGCCGCGGCGGGCGACGCACCGGGGCCGGTGTTGGCAGAGGTCGAGGTGGCCGCATCGGTCGCGGCGGCCGTATCGGCAGAGGCATTGACGAAAATCCAGAAAACGATGATAACGATAGTGACGATCACGAAGACAAAAACAATCACGGCAACCGGGATAATAGCAACAGTCATGGAGACCCAGCCAACCCCATTCTCTACGCGTGCCCGTTCTACAAATTCGATCCCATCGAACACTTTCGGTGCTATCGAAAATACGAACTCAAGAGGTACTCAGATGTTAAACAGCACATCTTGAGATGCCACACCCTTAGCCTTCTCTACTGCACGATTTGTTGGACGACCTGGAAGGCCAATCAACACGCCCAGTGGGAGGCTCACTCGAACTCTTCTTGTCAACGGGTACCTGAGCCAGAACATCTACGTCCTGGCGAAGCGGCTGCACTTAGCGAGCTTGTCTTTGGATCAATCAGCGAAGCTGATAAATGGTTTATGATGTGGGATCTTCTCTTCGTGTCTCACCCCCGCCCCAATTCACCCTACGTGGACGGTGGCATTGGGGAGCTTCTCTGGCTGATCACCGCCTGCGGGAACCAGTTCCTGCAGCAAATTCCTTCCCTACTACCTATTCACGTCACTATGAACCGTGAACAGGCCTTGCAGGCTGCTGAGCGAATTCATAGGATTTATGCTTCGCCTTTTACACCCAATTCACCGCGAACACGGAGGTATAGGCGACAGCAGGCCATAGATCAACAGCAGCAGCAGCAGCAACAACGAGAGCAGCAGGCCATAGATCAACAGCAGCAGCAGCAACAACAACAACAACAACAACAGCAGCAGCAGCAGCAGCAGCAGCAACAGCAACAGCAGCAACAACAGCTACAGCAGATTGAACAGCAACAGCAGATTGAACAGCAACAGCAGATTGAACAGCAGGGGCTTCAGTACTACCAACAGCTTCACAACCTGCCAATGCGCTTGCAACAGCCTCTGAACCAGCAATTGCACCAACAGCTGCAGCCCCAACCGCCCCAACCACTCCAGCAGCTCCAGTTCCATCAGACTCAGGAGCTCGAACCGCTGCACCAGAATATCGATCCGGATCTCACAACGGTCGAACAACCACCACCTCCTCCTACGACCGACGAAACAAATGCGGCCGACGAACTGGATGAGGATGTGCTGACTCGGTACCTGCATGCACATGCTTTTGACTACGACTTTGCACCTGGCCCGCCTGACCCCCCTGCTCTTTGAGCTCACCCGACTCGAGTAAGAGCATAGCCTATTCAGGCTTCACTATCACCGACGTCTTTGCCATCAACGCCACCAACACTACAGGTGTCGCGTCTAGTCCTTCGGACACGACCACAAATTTCACAAAACGAAACGAAAACAATGTTGAGACGGGCCGCCTTCTCCGAGAGTGAGAGAACGATATGCCAATGCCGCTCGATTCGCTCACGAGGACGAGGTCCGTGGCATCGCCCTCAGGAATGGGAATTTCGCCTGGCGGAGATGGACCGCCTCGCACGCGTTCGCGCTCGCGGGGCTGCCGGGCCATCGCCACCCCATGGATCATTCAGATTCTGTCAAAGGCGGCAGTGACTCGCATGATGCTATGAGTATAATTGATTTCTCTTATTTCTTTCTTCGGAGGTATTATCATTGCCTGTGGTTTCCTTCTCCGTCCTATTCCCCCTACTTCTCTTGTTTCTTTCTTCGGAGGTATCACCACTACTTGTGGTTTTCTTGTTTGCCCTATTCCCCTTACTTTTCATGCTTATTCTCTGGGGAATATGACTAGTGCTTTTTATTTCTTTGCCTTATTCCCCCTACCTCTCTTGTCTCTTTCTTCGGGGTCATTACTAGTGCGTGTGATTTACGTGCCCTATTCCCCCTCCTATCCTTGTCTCTTTCTTCGGGGTAGTGCGAGTGCTTGTGGTTTCTATTTCCCCTGCTTCTCTATCTTTCTCGTTATCACTTGCCTTGCGAGTGCGAAAAAAGGCCATTGTTTCCAGTGCAAAAGGCCTTTGTTACCATTGCTACCAGTGCGAAAGGCCTTTGCTACCAGTGCGAGGAGGGCCTTGCCTATAAGCTCACGCTGTTTGGGGGAGTATTGTTCTGGGTTTAGAGAAAAGGCTCCTTATACTGGTTGGAACGAGTTCCATGTTCTGTTTTGGATATCTCATGCATCATGGACAAATGGTTTGTGACGCTACGAAATGATACGACTGCATGCATATTCTTTCCTTTGCTCGTCGTCCTCATATGGCTACGTTGTTGTATTCGTTTTGCACATTCTTTTTCTTTGTTCGTCGTCCTGATATGGCTACGTCGTTATATACGTTTCGCGCATTCTTTCCTTTGTTCGTCGTCTACATATGGCTACATCGCTATATATACGTTGAGCTTTTATTTTCTCTTTGTTCATCGTCTACG